>NC_135187.1:13974555-14039555 GCF_041146795.1 Maylandia zebra
TATACATTGCCCCGTATGAGTTATAAACATGTCTAACCTAGACTAATCCTTTAAAATTGTTCTAGATCAAAAACTCTGCCATTGAGACATGGTCTGAGACTTTAAACTTGTCTTTTTTAAAAAATTTTATGTATGAGGAATTAGGAATTTATAGTTCTTGTTTCTGTCTGAATTACTGTCTTATGGGTTACAGCTTGAAGGGCAATCCAAGCTGTCGGATGAAGAGAGAAAACGTGTTCAGGATCTGGCATATGCATGGGACCTCCCCCCCTTGACAGAGAACAACAGGAGATGGCTGTTTGAGAAATTATTACTCCATTCTGTGAGTGAATTGAAAAGTAAGTAAAATATTTCTGTGTTACTGTTTAGTTAACGTTTTTCCTTAGGTCATTGGAAGAGTGACGAGGTCGATAAAACAGCTGAGAAGGGGACTTAAAGAAACCCATATGTGGACCCTGCTGACCCAGCGACCTGACACGGTGCCCTTACTCTTTCCACAAGAGTTGGCTGCTGTGAATCCTGAGGTAAATTTTGTGTTCCTAAATACTGTATTCATTAATAACATTTTACTGTGCGTTGTAGAAAATGTAGTCCAAAGCAAACTATGAAGACTTGAGTCATTCTACAAAGTGAAAAAATTGCAATTTTAATTTGGCATTTACCAAGAATTATGTATCAAATAATAAACTTACCATAACAAAGCTGTATTCATTTTTACAAATAAAATGCACAAATACTAAAAATGAACATATTCTTGTGGACCATACATCTTTACAGCAGTTTTTCTTTAGTCCTGTAAAAATAAAACTGCTCGAAAAGCATGATTTACATATAGAAAACGATTTTGTAGATTTGAAAAAGACATGACTAAAATACATTAGTAATTATTTGGTAATACACATTTTCTAATTATATATTTAGCCATTACTGTTGTTTGAATTTGAAAAAAAAAATTAATTTCTATTTTCATTTTTTGTTTGAGACAGTTTCTTCTTTTAAGATACAGTCAAAACTATGTAGAGGTTTGGGGATCCAAGTGAACACAAAAAGCACAAAACATGGATTATTATAGAAATTTATTCAAGAAATCAAGTCATGGATCATAAGGCTAAGTGGGTGATAGTGAGCTAAGAACAGGTGTGACTAATTAGATAAAATATGGCTATAGGGAAGGGAACTCCCCAAAACAAGAAGAGACAAAATCCATGGAAATCTGAAAAATGTGCAGCAGTATTTTTAAGGGTATACTTTGTTCTGTTACAGGTCCTTCTTCAGTGGATCGTGTGGCCAGAAGATGAAGATGATGACTGTCCTCTTCAAAATAAATGCCGAATCACAGGCTACATGAGGCATTTTATTCTAAATGGTAGGTTTGCCATTTTGCAGGAGGGGAATACTACGGAGCCCCGCAGGGGACACGGGAGAAAAAAAAAAAATTAAGACGGACTTTTGCGAGATCTCGCAAAAACAAACTTGGGATCTCGCAAAAGTATTGCGAGATCTCGCAAAAGTCCGTCTTAATTTTTTTTTTTTTTCTCCCATGTCCCCTGCGGGGCTCCGTAGAATACCAATATTATTGTAATGTTAAAAATATATTGGTTGGATTTTTTTCAAGGTTGTTAAACCTCTTTTTTTCTTCACAGCAACACCAAGTGAGCTGACAAATGTCCTAAAATTCTGGACTGGATGGGAGATTGTGCCAAAAAGTCTCACAGTGGAGCTAGTGGATGGCAGACATCCAACTGCTGCCACCTGCTATGAGACCTTGCGCATTCCATACCACTACAAGGACTATTTAACTTTTAAGGAAGACCTCATTGCCTGCTCTGAAACCTGCCACTCAGGGTTTGGACTCATTTGAGTCATTCCCATAATGCAAGGTAGTGGTGTACAAGTCTCTGTTTAAGATTTGGAATATAAATGTTCACATCTACTGGGCCTCTCTGATGCCATTTACTCTGTGCAGGCAACATTGGTTCTTGGTTCAGTTCTCGGTTGAAAATGCCTTTAAGTAGTTTTTAAAACTGTTAATGTCTTGAAAGTTTACCTTGTCAATGACATCTTGCATGCATCTTGATCAAAATAAAAGGACAAGATTGACTTACATTGCTGTTTTAATTTTGAAACATTCCAACCATCAGCCTTCAGTCAAATATTGCTTTACAACATAACATTCAAACTGACAAGCAGTTTCTATTTAGTTTTCTGAGTGAATCAATATTTTTAAGTTCCCTCTCTCCTAATTCTTCAGTGTTTACATTACGAAGCTTTACTAAAAATTGTTACTTATAGTGAAGTTTATAGCTTGAAACAGTTGGTGAACCCTGTGTAATCTCAGATTTCAGCACAATTTGAAGATCAGATCCCATTTCTTGACATAAGTCACAATAATCAGAACTGCTTATACACAATTATGTTAATGAAAAAATCCTTGAAAATTCTTTGAGTTGGTTTAGTTTAAGCAGACTGATTGTCCAGATGTCCGTGATGAAGATCCGATTACATTTCATGACCAAATTGTGCGGAAATTAATGAAATTCAACAAGATACACAAACTTTTTCCTGCAACTGTATGTAGCTTTCCTATTCTAAATGAATTGCTAACAAAACTGAACAGCCATAATGTACATGTCCGCACCAAAGGACTGGGATGCCGCTCTTGGATTAACAACGCCCTGTAAAGTTGTCATTTGTTCTTCTGTCAATGGACAGTCAGTGTTCGGAACAACAATGCTTGAATGGTTATGGCAAGATAGGCCACTGTCCTCCCAGTCAATGTCTGGAATCTGGAAGCCCTGCAACGAACAAGCAAAATTAGGAAAGAATAATTGTATATAGGAATCAGAGTACTAAAAATGTGCACCTTTACCTGTGTGTTTTCTGGAACAGGAACAGGGTGATATCTGTGACCCAACTCCCACAGCTGGTTGGGACTCATGTTGTTTTCTGTTCGCAGTGGATGGTTGTCCCATCCACTGCAAAATGTATTCAAATCATCCTCCAGTCGAGGAAGAAAGACGTAATGGCAGCAAAAGAGGTGTGCAACATTTGAAATGTCAAGAAGGCCCTCTTCCTCAAGGTTGTGAAGAACATCGTAGTAAATGCATGTAACGGCCACCCAGAGGTCTCTCCACAGTCGCTCTATTCTGAAATAATATATAAAAAATATTTAATTAGGTATGGCTTTTCTTGGTGTGTATGACAAATTCCCTGCTTGTTTCTAACCCTACATGAAATGTGTGCATGACAACAGTAATAATACATTATCAGGGCATGTAGGAAGGACCCAGGCATATCACTTAAAAGGTGCCAAAAGGGTTGTAATGATCAGTGGCAACATGAGATGACAACCAGACCATTAACACAGAATGAACATTCATGGAAGGAAGGAACAGACTGGAAAAGGTGCGTGAATAACTAAAAAATAGGGCACATTCCTGAAGGCTCTTTGGGGTTTGTAGGACCTGTCCAATATTTTCTTCCTTGAGGGGTAAGTAATGGAAATTGAAAGAAAAAACAACAAAAACTGCCAAAAAAAAAAAAAAGGAACACCTGATACATATCAGAAAGTATATCATGCTGGATAGGGCACTGTTCTCTAAAGACATTTTACTGTAAAACTTTCATAAAACTATACCCTTTAAATGTATGTATTTTTAAATAATGGAAATAAAGATGCAACACCTTCCATCTTATGTCAGAAACATTTGAGGTGGACAGTATTTTATGAGAACAAACCTTTGATTGTGCACACTCTTTCCTGAAATGAAACTGCCTCTTCCTGTGCCACGAACAGTAAACATCAGCCGTGCAACCTCCACATTTTCCCCTCCGTGGTCGCCACGAACCCTGAAAACAAAGAATCGTACCCCAAAACATTCGAAGCTTTAAACAAACTTAGATCTGATAATAAAGAACAGTATATGCCTTAAGCAAAGTTTGAAAAACAAATTGTAAAAGAATCCTTAAAATCTTTCATTGCTACTGCTCTTGAATGCATCAGAAAAATTGTCTCATGAATGCACTTTCCAGCATGTGTCAGTATGAAGTTTAATTTAACACAGCTGTTAAAACATTTTTTAGGATTTCACAGGTTAGTAGTAATTACTTAGATTTATTGTATTTGTTGGAAATTACGCAAGTGCCATCTTGTATCATTATGATCTGTGTAAGGAGACAATTTTTAGAATATTTTTGCAAAAATATTTACATCAAATTAAACAAATAAGTAGTCTATGGCATTTAAAAGTGGTTACCTACAACTCTGAAATGATAATACTAATTCTTATTGATGATGATATTGAATTTGAAATCATGGTGTAACACTGAACCCGACATCATAAAATGATTACCCTTGTAATGTCAGGGAGTTACAGCCAAGGAGGCAAAATATTACTATCTCACCCCTTGTATCCAATTACATAACAGCAGTGTTTGGTAAAGGTGTTGAATTAATTTTTTTTTATTCTTAAATATCCCCAAGTCACCATAACAATCATTTGAAATTAGAGATATATATATAAGATAAGATAAGATAAGATAAGATAACCTTTATTAGTCCCACACGTGGGAAATTTGTTTTGTCACAGCAGGAAGTGGACAGTGCAAAAGTTATGAGGCAAAAATTAGAATACAATAAGAATAAATACAGTACACAACTGTACAGAATAGAATAAAATACTATATACAGTAGAATAAAATAAAATAAATATACAATAAGATAAAAATAGAATACAAATACTATATACAACTGAGTAAAAATACAACGATGACAGAAAGGATTATTGCACTTGGTATTATTGCATATGTATGGATGTGTGTGCTTGATCAGTTAAAGTCTTTATTATGGAGTCTGACAGCAGTGGGGAGGAAAGACCTGCGAAATCTCTCCGTCCCACACCGTGGGTGCCGCAGTCTCCCACTGAAGGAGCTGCTCAGTGCTGTCACAGTCTGCTGCATGGGGTGGGAGATGTTGTCCAACAGGGATGACAGCTTAGCCGCCGTTCTCCTGTCACTCACCACCTCCACTGGGTCCAGAGGGCATCCTAGAACAGAGCTGGCCTGTTGAGGCAAGTTAGAATCATCTTAAACAACTTTTAATGAAATATCCAAATGTAGTCTTACAAAAGGTATGTAAGAAAATACCTAACCCATAATAAAATGCATCACTTATTACCTGAGAGGAAAACCAAACTTCTCGATTGATTTTTGGAAGAATGCCAGTGTTGTTGATGCCAGATTGTTGGAAGCAGCACTGAGATACATAATCTTTATAGGAAAAAGAACAATGGGAAACTTCCATGTAAATATTACATTTGATTTACTTACTAAACTAAACTTACCTTACGAGAAAAGCCATCAATACCTCCAAAGATCACAATGTTATAGCTGAATGGGGAAAACAAAATGTTTTTTTTTATCAGTTTTTGAATTATCACTTTGAAGTGTTTAAATGTAAGCAATGCAAGATGTAATTTATGTATGTCCAGATGCAAATATAGTAACGAGTAAGATAACAAAATACAGTTCTGAACATTTGCAGATGAAAAAATTCTCAGGAATCAGAATCAGAATACTTTATTGATCCCTGGGGGAAATTATTTTTTGTTACAGTGCTCCATTTTAAACCAACATTAAGACAAGACAGACAATACACTAACTAAGAATAGTACAATATATACATATATATACATACATACATACATAAGTCACTTATAAATAAATATTTGGAAAAGAAACATGTGTAGTTGTAGCAGCAAACAGTGTGTTAAGTGGATGCGTTGTACAGGGAGATGGCCACAGGCAGGAATGATTTCCTGTGTCGTTCAGTGGTGCTTTTCGGTAATCTCAGTCTCTCACTGAACGAGCTCCTGTGACTGACCAACATGTCATGGAGTGGGTGGGAGGTGTTATCCAACATTGTCTTTATCTTGGACAGCATCCGCCTCTCCGACACCACCTTGAGGGAGTCCAGCTCCATCCCCACAACATTGCTGGCCTTACGGATCAGTTTATTAAGTCTGTTGGCATCTGCGACCCTCAGCCTGCTCCCCCAGCATGCAACAGCATAGAGGATCGCACTGGCCACCACAGACTCATAGAAAATCCTCAGCATTTTCTGGCAGATGTTGAAGGACCTCAGTCGCCTCAAAAAATAGAGACGACTCTGGCCCTTCCTGTAAAGTGCTGTGGTGTTTTTAGCCCAGTCCAGTTTATTGTCAATGTGTACTCCAAGGTATTTATAGTCCTCCACAATGTCAACACTGACCCCCTGGATTGAAACAGGGGTCAAGTGTTTCCTGGTCTTCCTGAAGTCCACGATCAGTTCCTTGGTCTTTGCCACGTTGAGCTGCAGATGATTCTGCTCACACCACGTGACAAAGGAGTCGACCACAGCCCGGTACTCTGTCTCATCATCCCTGCTGATGCATCCAACCACCGCAGAGTCATCAGAAAACTTCTGAAGATGGCAGGTCTCTGTGCAGTGGCTGAAGTCTGTGGTGTAGAGGGTGAAGAGGAAGGGGGAGAGGACAGTCCCCTGTGGTGCCCCTGTGTTGCTAATCACCTTGTCAGACACACACTGTGGGAGACGTACATATTGTGGTCTTCCTGTCAGGTAATCAACAATCCAGGACACCAGAGAATATCTTTCACTTCAAAAGATCAAATAATTTACCGTATCAGTTTGTGATTTGTGTCAATATGCATTAGAGACTGTGGTCCTGGGACGGAATAAGCACGTCGAGCAATGCATCCCAAGGAAAACATCCTTGACACAACACCAGCTGTGTCAACACGGTGCATAGAACTTCTAACCCTTTGGTACTGGACTCTGTGTCCTCTGGCCTGAAGAAGTGCTTTCACCATCCGGTATCCAGCGTGAGGCTGCCTGGATTTTATGTCTGTAATGCATTGGTCCAACTCTTCATCTGACAGGCTGCTATAGAGTGCTTTGACTGAAAGATTGAACTCATTCATGCGTCAGAATACTGTGCTTCTTGACATTCCCAAAATTTTAGCAATGGCTGGGATGGACAAGTTCAGTTCCAGAAGACTGTTAAGATGATGGGGGGAAAGAGCCATTCTTAGTCGCCCAGTAGGTCCCCACTCAAACTGAATGACAGCACTATGTAGATTCATTTTATCCTTTTCTCTGTTTATCAGAGTATGTAAACTACATAATGCATCTACTTGACCAGACAAAGCTTGTAGAGAAACTAGTTCTTGGGTGCAAATGAAATCTAAAAAGTCCAGATCCAGGGGAAGGTGTTCAAGACAATGTTCTAAACGTGAACGCAGTCTCAGAAGAATATGATGTAGGAGAAGATCCTAAAGGAGAGGAAAAAGTAGAATTATTTTTGTAATTTTTAAATCACCAACAAAAAGTGAGTTAAAAACACAAGGTTAGTTACGTTAACTGAATATTCTTAGGCTATAAGATTCCAATGTTTATTTTATCATATTTCCTTATGGTTCTTTGAAAAAAGTATATTTTTTAATTCATGCCATTTGTTGCAGTATTTTGATTTTCTGGTTAGGATTTTATTTATTATTTTCTTACATCTTTTGTTTTAATAGCACAGTAAAAATTGAGCTCGCAAGAGAAAAAGCTTTATTTTCTATTTTATCTGTTTTATTTAAATGTTTTTGAGAACAAAGCCAAACCAAAACTTAATGAAGAAAGCTGGAAATGATTATTGAGTTCAGTGTTCCCAACGAATACTCTGAATGGATGAAAAAAAACGAAAACAGATTGCCTGGCAGCGTGTTTCATTTATGAAAAGGTCAGAAAATTAAATTTGATATTGTCAAATTTAATCCCTTTTGTTTATGAAACAGTGAGAATGAATTTCTTAATGGGTGGCTCAGTTTGGGGAAATTGTGGGTAGCCTGCAAGGGCCTCAACTCAATCCTATATTTCCGTTTTAATATTTCTAATGTTTGCCTTGTTTTCTTCACTGTCTGGTCTGCCTCTGTCTTGCCTGTATGGATGCATTTACACCGAAATGTCCCCAACAAAGGATGTTTTAATTCACCACTATTCCAGTGAAACACGAGTCTCCCATCTTCCTGCTACCGGTCTGGAGTTTTTGTTCACCAAAGCACACACCAACTTCATACTGACGGACAGATCACTGCCCTTTTGCCGCCTTGTCTGACCGTGTTTTGTGGCTTTGGTTCACTTCACCTCACTCTTCCCCATTCTTGTCATTAAATCAGGCTGTTCTGCAACCATGGCAGCCATTCACTCTATGGCTTTATTCATGGTGTATTTTACCCCTTCACCAAAGGCCGTTCTCGTTTCCAACATTATATTTGCAGTGTTCGTCTATCTATCAATATCTGCGGAGTATTTTTTTAACGAGTATCCTATTTTCTAAAGCACAGCATGTAAAGGGTAGCTCGGGTAGCTCGGTTAGCAGGATGCTAGCATGTAGCGCTTAGTGAGACACGCCTCAGACGAGTTGAGCAAAGACCCCGTCTGTGTACTTTATACGTGAGCAACGGATTTAAATAAAATTAAGGTTTCAAAAGACAAACTTGAAGATAAAAAAATATATATACTCACCGGAGAGCCGCCAGGGTTTGCCGCTGCCATCTTGGCGCTCCTAAATTCAAAACTGCTTCTGCAGACAGGCATGGGAGGCGTGGAAATTGTCTTTGAGTTAGTCAAACGTTTTCCTTAGTTCGAGTAGATGATAAAAAAAATAAATGGGATTTTAAGTAGGACTAGGCGTTCTGTAATGATCTCTATTTAGGAGAAAAACTTAATCACTCACCTCTAAACAGCTCTCTTTTAGGAGACAAACTGCTGGCTAACGGTGTCATGTGATCAAACAGCGTAATTTAATTGGCCGAGAGCCACTCGACTCGATCTGGTGCTGATTGCTCTGGCTTGGGTCATTAAAGTTCATCACTTTTGCAGTTGAATTTTTGCAGGTGAATTTTTGCAGGTGAATTTTTTTCAGGTGAATTTTTGGCAGGTGAATTTTTTTCAGGTGAATTTTTGCAGGTGAATTTTTGCAGGTGAATATTTTTGGAGGGAAATTTGGAGGATAAAAATTCAGTGTCATAAATTCAATGTCTAAAAATACTTGAATTCTGATGATACTATATTTCTTCCATAAAAATGCCTGTAAATCAAATTGAGTTCAGTGACAATTACTGTTTGTTTGAATCAATTTATTAATAACATAAAACCTTTAAACCAATGCAACACATATAACAATGTAACAAATATATTCAAATAAATACATTTCTCAATACATAACTCATTTGGGAACTAGTCTTTCTAGAAGTGAAAACAGTCTGTCCATCCTCTCCCTGCTCTCCTCTCCTCAGCCTCTCTTTGCTGCCTCATGTCCTCTCTGATGAGGTCTAGCAGCTCATCATCTCTTTTCCTCTTTCTCCCTGTCGTAAGTGGCTGACTCGCTTCGTCATCGCTGTCGTTTTGGTCACCCACTGCTGTGCTTGGCCCTGGATTGTCCTTAGGGAGAGAGGACATTAGGACAGGAGGCTTAATGGAAGGCATCTGTCCTATCACCTCATGCATGAGGTGGCAAACCAGGGCCAAGTAGCATCAGTGGGCTTCCCACTGACCCCCTCTCCTGAGCCTGGATACTTGCAATCCTAAAGGCAGAGGAAATCAAAAATGACAGCAAGCAAATAACAACACTACAACAACTCTTAGTAATTGCACATTTATTAACTTGTGTTCATAAGAATTATCTTCTTGATAACACACATACATACTTTGTATTCTTTAAACTTATCTCATGTCTTCTGGCCTGCAAGGGGGTGACTTTCCCCTGCAGGCCCATCTTCCCCAGAATTGTCCTGATCACACACAACAAATAAGAGAAGAAAGGAAACCATGGCAACTATGTTAATCACTAAACCCAAAAGTTTTCAACACCAGAGGAATACCGTCTGGACATCACAGGTTCTGTACAGCAGCGGTCTGTGAGTCGTTTGGTACCAGGCCACGAGAGTGGAGGCTCCGCGGTGAAATTTATGGTTTTCAGGGTTTTTAATTGTTAACTCGATTTCCCTGGGTCTTTTCCCTTGTTGTAGTTGTGCGTCTTATTTTGAAAGAAATATTTACACGTTACCATAGCGACAAGAGAGCATTAAGCGGCAGAGAGGAGGATGTTACTCTCAATTTGGCACATTTTCAGGAGGACGCTGCTAATAAAGTTACACAATTACACAGTACATTCACGATGCCACAGTTTTTGTCTTGGTCGGATCATTTTATGTGGTTGTATTTATCCGCGATACCTTAAAGGCCGCTCCGTGTCTGACATAAACTGATCTGTGGCGCAAAAAGGTTGGGGACCGCTGCTGTACAGCATGGTGGTTAATAGAACCGTACTCATATGAATATGATGTGTATGTGACAGGTGAGACCTGGAGACTTGGGACCGCCCCTGGTGGGCGGAGCTGGTCTTCGCTCCTTTCATAAGCGCAGGTGTGGGCAATTGGGTATTCCTTTGCAAACCTGAAGCTGCGAGTGCTTGGTCCGAGTTGGGCAAGTTGGTGTTTCTTAACTATGAAAGTCTGATACGCGTCCTCCCCTAAACTTCTGTTAGAAGGGTAGGTTACACAAAAATGTACCACTTGAGCTCTGGCTGTTGGCAGAGGTTTACAGTTATTTGCACCCTTGTAGGTGGGAAACATTGCTCCCGTGAGAACGGTATAGTGGACTTCATCGCCACTGACCCACATTTATTAGGGTGTGACACGAACTTGTGGACAGGTAACAAAACCAATTCAGTGGAGGAATATTCCTGTGTTTTATTGTCCAGCTAGTGATCTCCTGCCTTTTATTCACAGAGTATCGAGCTGCTGCTTTGCCAGGTGGATTTCTGGCTGCGGGCAAAGGACCCGACACATCAGTGTGTTTTAATTTGTTTTAAACTGGTGTAAGCCGACAGACTGCTGCGGCTGTCGATGGTTTTGTTTTTTTGTTTTACTTTTTCTGTATCAGTAGGCACCACAGATTGATTCGCAGGCGGTGAAGGCGCTGCAGGGAAAACAAATCCTTTTTTTTTGTCTCCCCGCTCTTGCATGCACAGCGGGGGGCCCGAGTGAAGACGGCACCGAAGATTTGCCTTTTTTTCTATAGTGTTTTACCCATTTGGGGTCATGTGTGAGTTGCCGTCCATTTTTAACCTGTGTGCTATGTCGATTTGTTTTTAAACTGTTCCCCGCAGCGCTTGTCCTGCCTCACGGGCAATCGTACAGTTTTATCGTTTTTTTTAATAAGGTAACGTTTTTAATTGTTTTTAGGTGCTGCTGTTACACTGTTTCTTTTATTTTGTATTAAAAATTAAACTCTTTTAAACTGACTGTGCGCCTACGGCTCTGTCCTATTTTAAATAGGTACCTACCACGGGTCACATGTACATTGATTTATTCTTGTACCTCCATGCCCCAGCAGCCCAAATTCTTCACCCCAGTGAAGAGGTGATCAGCCGCAGTGTTCACAGTGTGGAAAAAAGTAGTGGCTTATTACCCGAAAACTACTATAATTTTGGCGACATTTTCCCCTCTTTTCAGGCCTCATACTTTGACTAACTCTTCCTTGGGATTTCATCAAAATGACGTGATCTCTGGTGCATGGAACCTAAAGACCTTTGTGGTGCTAAATTGCAAAGCTTTTTATGTTTAGGGAAACGGGGTGGTCATGGCAGCACGTGGAGTTTCAATCACTCACCAAAGAGCAGTAATCTGCTGTCACTCAAAAACACAATGTCCAATCTCTCCCAAACGTCGCAGACATGAGTCAAGAGTCAAGCTCAGAAATGTTTAAAAAAAGCAATTTCACAAAGCAGGAACTCCAGCAACACTTGAGGGAAGATGAACAACTTTAATAATAGGTCTATAATAGGTCTATTATTAAAGTTCATCTTCCCTCAAGTGTTGCTGGAGTTCCTGCTTTGTGAATTCTTTTATCCTCTCCATGCACCTTGGAAGCAGGTGAAGTTGTGCCAGAAAATTCTTTTTGCTGCTAAAAAAGCGATTTGTCAGTAATGGTTAGAGCGCCACCTAGTGGGACGACTATAATCAGCATTGAATGAGATGAAATTTTAGCTCGTGGTTCTACGCATGAATTCCATCAATGTGCAGTGTCCGAAAGTCTCCTTATATTTCAATTGCATCGCTATAAGTGCAGTGTTAATTTCTGTCGATAAGTTCCACTTTGTTCTTACTGTTTGCTGCGGTGATGACGTCACATGCTTTTACGACGCTCCTGCCGTATCACGAGTCCGAGGAGCACTAGCCATGTTTTTCTCCATGAGTGTGGGGGAATAGCGATCTCCAGCCGTGTGTGTTCCTGTGCAAATGTGAGTCAAAATCCCTCCAGTTCTACGAGTCTATTTCCACTTATAGCACGGGTTGTACTTTGACATTGATAACAGGGGGTTTATGCTAGGAGATTTATCGAGATTGGTAGAGGCATGTGACTTACCACCGTAGCATTTGTTGCGGGTTGGATCTGTGTACCGTGGTTGTGTTATTTAGCCACTAGAGGGCACTGAAGACCATGTAATTGCGACCTTTCCTAATTTGGGGGCATTAGGTCCTTTCTGTTGTCTGAGATATGTAGGTATTCTTGTTTCCTGCCTGTTCAAATGGGATTGTGGGACTTTCTTATGTCAGAGCATTCAGCTGATTATTTGTGTTACAGTTCATTATATTGGCATGATGTTGGGAAGTGACGAGTGTTATATTTATATGTGAAAATTGTTTCTCCTTGTTTCTTGTTATTCAGAACCACACGTCTGTCCACCCCTCCCACATTCGTTAAGTATGCCTACTGCTGTACTGTTGAGCTGCTATTAACTTCCATTAAAGTATATCCGGACATCACTCTCTGTGCCCCACTCTCTGACCGGAGTTTAAGTCCTGAGGGAGCTATCATCCCAGCATCCCAGAGATAACTCTCTAAGAAGTGGTCCTTCGAGCCGGATAGATAGCTACTCTGAGGACGACATGGAGTTTAAGCACCAGGATATCCCTGACCTATCCGTGCGACGGAAAACTCAGCGAGAGAGACATCTCCCGGCTTACTTTGATGATTATGAAGTTGAATATCAACCCAAATCAGGTACATCCACCGATAAACCAACAGCAGGTGCAGAGGCAGGGATGGCTATAGATCAGCGCTCTGCCAGGCAGCGCTCGACCTCTTCACGATCACATGCCTCAGGTTCTCAATGCAGTAAACCTAGATCCCAGGCTAGTGGTCACTCACCTTCGGGAGGCTCTATCATCGCAGGGCTAACTGATTTGCAGACAGCGATGTTGGAAGAGAAGATGAAGGGCATGGAGCTAGCAGAATTGCAGCGGCAGATGATGGAAGAGAGTCTAGCTGAGGAACAGTGTTTAATATTGGATGCTCAGGCCCGGGAAGCCCTCAGTAAGAAGGAAGAACTATACATGCAGCAAGAAAGGCAAAGACGTCAATTAGACGAAGAGGCACGTACTGCTCACAACACCAGAGAATCTATTACCAGACGTCTATCAATGCAGCGTCGACTCAAAGAGAAGGAGATGGAGCTAAAGAAAGCTTCCCTCATTGCTGCTTTTCTTCGTGATCAAGAAGATGGGCTGCCAGCACCTAGACCTTTAAATAACTGTGAGTATGACTCGGGCCTGCAGGCTTGCAGCAGTGGTGTAAACTCCCAAGTGAATCTGTCAGAGCAGCCAGCACATAACGGACAGCAACGTAATATGACCAGCTATGCGAATGCTTTCCCACCTTCCATCTTGCCAGTGGATGCATCAGTACCAGATTCGCAGCCCTTACATCCCACCAGCTCCTCGGCTGACCTGGAGCCAGTATCTGAACCTTTCCATGAGTGTCCAACGCAACATATCAGTCCTGCTGTGGACACTCCCTCAGCTGGTCATCAGTATGGTCAGCAGCCAGGCGGAAATCACCCCCCTATTACCTACTCGACTCAGACTCTCCGACCTGCAGCAGAGGACAGCTCTAATATTCCTAACCGACAATCACAGCCTCCTGGAAAGGTGAAACATCAGGGATGGCTTCCTCCAGTGCCATACTCAACACCCAGTCAGTTTCTACCGCTTCCTGATTTACCGTCCCGCCTGCGGGATAAAGTCGGACCAGCTGGCTGTGGGCCCACGGCGCCGTCTTTACAGTCCGAGATACCGTTGCCACCTACTGCCAGCAATGGCAACAACTTGATGGAACTGCTAATTGCCAGCTCGTATGGGATCCCCAAGCCAGCACTACCTTCTTTCGCCAGTGGTAAGGAAAGTGATTTCGCGCTTCTTAAGATGGCTCTGGACAGTCTGCTTGGCAGCCATACTCATCTCACAGAGCAGTTCAAATATCAAATCCTTCTGGAGCAGTTAAAACTACCAAGTGCTCACAAACTAGCACAAGCATATATGCATGATCCCCTGCCATATACTACAGCACTCCAGGCTCTCCAAGACAAATATGGTCAACCTCGTCAGCTCGTACAGAGTGAGCTTGGATCTATCCTGAACTCTCCCCAAATCTGGGTGGGGGACCCAGAAGCCTTTGACAATTTTGCTCTGGATGTGCAAGCTTTAGTAGGTATGCTTCGATCACTGGAAGGTGAAAACGGTGTAGGGTAATTTCCAATAAACCAAGTTCAAAAAAGAAGAGTCTATGGCTGACGCGTGTTCCTGGTTTCCAAAAGAAATGCTTCCAGTTGCATTATGATTTGAAGACTGTTTATTTATTACAAACGGAAGATGTAACAATGAACTCCTTCCTAAAAAGCATGAAAGTTCCAAAAAATAGCAGTTATCCAGAACTAGCTGTGCACACGGTCAGAAAACCGTGAGACTCGTAACCTCTCTGTCCATGCTCCTCCCCTTCCCTCTCACACAGGGTTTCATGCTACTATTGCACTTACATACTTAAAGTGAGAGGTACCCCCTTTTAGGTTCCAATCCCAAAACAGTGACTTAAAATTACTTTATGTAAACACATATATTTTCACATTTATTAATCCTGAAAAGATGACTTATGTAATGAATCTATGAATTATAAAACAAACATGAACTCAATCATAAATAAAAAATATAAAGCAGACGTTTGGCGCTTACAAACGGCTACGAACTGCGATGTGGCTCTCATGTCGATAAGTTACTGAGTAAGCTCCCAGCAAGCTACAGAGATGGGTTTGTTGAGTACAGCCTCAGTCGTGGGATACTGAGAACTGGAACTGACAAGACATATACCCTGCCAGATTTTTCGGCCTGGCTCCAAGTGAAGTCGCAGGTCAAGCGCATATCTAGTAGGGCAGCCGACATGTTTCAGGACCAGACCAAACAAGGTCAGAAAGGCAGGAAAAGCCAAAGATATCCTTCCACTGTGTATTACAACACAGACAACAGGAAGGGGGATGGAGCTCATCTGGAACCAGGTCATCGGACACCTCTCATTAAAGGGAAGATTAAGCCAAAACCTTACTGTCCATACTGTGACACCCGTGAGCACTACCTTAATCTTTGCCCCAAATTTAAGACACTGTCCACCACCCAAATTGCAGAGTGGATCAAAGATAAAGGTTGTTGGCGTTGTGGACGGAATCATGCACCTGATGTGTGCACCCTGAAGGCACCCTGTAAAGTGTGCAAACAGCAACATCTTACAGTGCTGCATGAGGTTTGCCAACAGGAGCCTAGGAAAGTCCTGATGGTTGGCACTGCCCCAGATACTTCCACCATCTACATTGATCACCCAAACCGTCCTCATAAGGTCCTGCTAAAGGTTGTGAAGGTGTATCTGTACAATGCTGGGTATTCATTGGAGACCTTTGCTGTACTAGATGACGGTTCTGAACGATCCATCATCCTACCACCAGCCGTGCAGCACCTCAATCTAGGGAAGGAAGCCGAGACACTTCCATTAAGAACTGTTCGTCAGGATGTGATTCACCTGCAAGGGGCCTCGGTCTCCTTTGAGATTTCCCCTGCCCATGATCCTAAGGTGAGATACCACATCCATCATGCCTTCACTGCTGACAAACTGGGCCTCTCCGAGCACAGTTATCTGGTTAAGGCACTCGTGCAAAAATATGCACACCTGCAGAGACTCCCACTTTCCCCTGTCGACAGGGTGCAGCCTTTAGTCCTTATTGGCTCAGACTTCCCTCATCTGCTTGTCCCAATGAAGCCTGTACGGTCTGGCCCTCCTGGGGGTCCATTGGCAGTCTGTACCCGCCTTGGATGGGCTCTGCAGGGTCCAGCTAACTTAACCCAGTTCGCTGTGGAAGAGCAACAGTGTCTCTTTACTGGGTCCCCAAACAATAATCTCCTTCAACATGTAGAACGATTGTGGAAGACAGATGTACTCCCATACACAAATGTGAAGACCGCGACACGTTCTAAGGAAGATCAGAAAGCACTTGAAGCTCTTGAGCAGCGCACAACCAGAGTGCAGGTGGAGGGAGTGACAAGATATGCAACGCCCCTCCTCCGTCGCAAAGACAGTCCTCGCCTCTGGGCACCCAGACTGGCCTTGCTACCACAGCTACGGAGTACTGAACGTCGGATAGCGAGAGACCCAGGGCAGGCTGAAACCTATTGTCAGGAAGTGCATAAACTGGAGGTGGTAGGCTATGTTGAGAAACTATCACCTGAGAAGGTGGATTGTTCGGGCGAGTCATGGTATCTACCCCACCATGTAGTTCACCACAACAACAAGGCTAGACTTGTATTGGTATGAGCAGTTGAATACAACGGGCTCAGCCTCAACAGCCAGTTACTTCCAGGTCCAATTCTGGGACCTTCACTGCTTGGGGTCCTCCTCCGCTTCAGGGAGCATACTGTGGCCATAAGTGGTGACATCAAGGCAATGTTCCACCAAATTCGGTTGCTGCCTGAGGACAAACCTCTGCTCCGCTTCCTATAGAGGTCTATGAGGAAGGATGAGGAGCCAAGTGTGTACGAGTGGCAGGTTCTGCCTTTTGGTACAACGTGCAGTCCTTGTTGTGCCACCTATGCCCTCCAAAGACATGTCAGGGACAACAGCCAGGGTAATGAAGATATCTTGGACACGGTGGAGATGGCCTTCTACGTCGATAACTGTTTGCATAGTCTCCAATCTGCAGAGGAGGCTAAGACACTCATAGATCGGATGCGAGAGTTACTCGCCAAAGGGGGATTCGAGATTAGGCAATGAGCCAGTAATGTTCCATCGGTGGTGGAGCACCTACCAATGGAAGCCAAAGCAGCCAGCACAGAGCTTTGGCTCTCCCAGCACAGCCAAGACCCAGAAGAACCAGCTCTGGGCCTTCGTTGGAACTGTCTCACTGACCGCCTTGGATACAGGCATCGACCTGTGGAGTACTCTCTGCCCACACTGAGAAATGTTTACCGGGTGATGGCATCACAATATGATCCTCTGGGCTTCCTCATACCCTTCTCAACTCGAGCAAAGGTTCTAATTCAGGATCTTTGGAAGGCAGGAGTTGGATGGGATGAACAAATCCATCCTACGGCCTTACTAGACAGATGGACACAGTGGGAGAAGGAACTAGTGAACTTGCCACAGGTGGAACTGCCAAGATGCTATGTCCCACCAAGAGCCGACGTCAGGAGACCGGATAGAGGGGCTCACATATTTTGTGATGCCTCCGAAAGAGCCTATGGAGCAGTAGCCTATCTGCGAACACAGGACTCCCAAGGCGACGTCCACGTGGCATTCATGATGGCGAGGTCAAGAGTAAGCCCCCGGAAACAGATTTCTATGCCACGTTTGGAGTTATGTGCAGCTCTTGCCGGAGCCCAACTGGCTAGAGTACTGGAGACCGAGCTGGCATTTCAACCCAGTGACATTACCCTATGGAGCGACTCAACAACCGTTTTGACCTGGATCCAATCTGATTCATGCCGCTATAAGGTCTTTGTTGGTACCAGGATTGCCGAAATACAAGATCTTACTGAGGTGTCAAGTTGGAGATATGTCAACACCAAGGACAATCCGGCTGATGACCTCACGCGAGGGAAAAACCTTCTCGAGCTGAGTCAACCAAACCGTTGGACTCAGGGCCCACCTTTCCTTTTAACGAACCCTGATACCTGGCCAACTCTCCATGAAGGTGAAGGTCAAGAAGACGATGGGGAGCTGAGAGGAACAGCATTCTGTGGAACCACCACCACATGCAGTCCACAGCAAACGGTGCCAATTTCCAATTTTGGCAAATGGAGTGAAGCGGTTAAGGCTACCCATCGGATCCTTCACGGGGCGGCTGCTGATCACGAAAACAATGTCATGACTGCTACAGATGTATCAGCTGCTGAGCTGCATCTCCTGAAACAAGCTCAAAATGATAGCTTCCCCGAGGAATTACAGACCCTGGTTGCTGGTAAGGCAATTCTTAAGCAGAGTCGCCTGCTAACACTTGCTCCAGAGTATGATCCGGCTATTGGACTGATAAGCGTTGGGGGAAGACTCAGAAGAGCAGAAGGTCTGGACTTGGATGCCATGCACCCCATAGTCCTTGATCCGCAGCATCCGGTGACTAAACTACTGATCAGGCAATATGATGAGTAGCTGTTGCACCCTGGGCCAGAACGAGTGTTCGGGGAGATGAGGAGGAAATATTGGATTCTCCGAGGAAGGGAGGCAATCAAGCGGCACCAGCACAGCTGTGGTGAGTGTCGAAGGTGGCGAGCCAGTCCTGATATTCCTCGGATGGCAGATCTACCCCCCGCGAGGCTGCGCCTATACAAACCACCCTTTTGGTCCACTGGGGTCGACTGCTTTGGCCCTTACAACATCAAAGTGGGATGGCGCACTGAAAAGCGCTGGGGTATCATATTCAAATGCATGACTACGAGCTGTGTGCATCTTGACCTGTTGGACAGCATAGATACCGATGCCTTTCTCATGGCTCTGCGTCGGTTTATTGCACGCCGGGGCAAGCCATATGAGATCCTATCTGACTGTGGTACCAACTTCAGGGGAGGAGAGACCGAACTGCGGTCTAGTTTCTCAGCTCTTGAAGCCCCCATTAAAGAGCAGCTGGCGGAGCAGAGGATTGAGTTCCGGTTTAATCCACCGGGTTCCCCCCATTTTGGAGGTACTTGGGAACGGGAGATAAGATCTGTGAAGACAGCTCTTCAAGTGGTGTTGGGAGGCCATACGGTGACAGAGGCAGTTTTGCAAACTGTGCTGATCGAAGTGGAAGGGATCATTAATGCAAAGCCTCTTGGGTATGTCTCTTCGGATGTAGCGGATCCGGATCCAGTCACACCCAACTTATTGCTAATGGGGCGACGAGATGCATCACTCCCCCAGGTGATTTATGCTTCGAGTGAGATGCTGGGAAGACGGCGATGGCGCCATAGTCAGATTCTGGCGGACCATTTTTGGTCCAACTTCCTGCGTCACCATCTGCCGGATCTTCAGAGGAGACAAAGATGGCAGGGGGAAACTGACAACTTGACCATGGGACAAGTGGTTATGGTGGTTGACTCACAACTACCGCGAGCGCAGTGGCCCATCGGAAAGGTGGTCAAGGCCTGTCCAGGGCCAGACGGTCGGGTGAGAGCGGCTGAGGTGACAATCAAGGGACAGAAATATCTTCGACCAGTTGCCAGATTAGTCAGACTCTCAGCCTGGGAGGATGATGAGGACTGTCAACCCAATGGTGCTTAGACTTTCGGTTGAGGAGCAAATTTATTACTTAAATTTGGGGGCGGCTGTGTCCGAAAGTCTCCTTATATTTCAATTGCATCGCTATAAGTGCAGTGTTAATTTCTGTCGATAAGTTCCACTTTGTTCTTACTGTTTGCTGCGGTGATGACGTCACATGCTTTTACGACGCTCCTGCCGTATCACGAGTCCGAGGAGCACTAGCCATGTTTTTCTCCATGAGTGTGGGGGAATAGCGATCTCCAGCCGTGTGCGTTCCTGTGCAAATGTGAGTCAAAATCCCTCCAGTTCTACGAGTCTATTTCCACTTATAGCACGGGTTGTACTTTGACATTGATAACAGGGGGTTTATGCTAGGAGATTTATCGAGATTGGTAGAGGCATGTGACTTACCACCGTAGCATTTGTTGCGGGTTGGATCTGTGTACCGTGGTTGTGTTATTTAGCCACTAGAGGGCACTGAAGACCATGTAATTGCGACCTTTCCTAATTTGGGGGCATTAGGTCCTTTCTGTTGTCTGAGATATGTAGGTATTCTTGTTTCCTGCCTGTTCAAATGGGATTGTGGGACTTTCTTATGTCAGAGCATTCAGCTGATTATTTGTGTTACAGTTCATTATATTGGCATGATGTTGGGAAGTGACGAGTGTTATATTTATATGTGAAAATTGTTTCTCCTTGTTTCTTGTTATTCAGAACCACACGTCTGTCCACCCCTCCCACATTCGTTAAGTATGCCTACTGCTGTACTGTTGAGCTGCTATTTTTTTTAAAATAATAAACTGTAACGTATCTCGCTTATACTTACCCTCTTGTCCCGTTTATTCTGGGCTCGTTCCTGTAAGAGCTTTGGGGCTGAAAGTTTGCACGGGTAGTACAGAGGCCCTTAGTGGTTACTCGGTGGCTTTTACTCGCTACATTTATCTTATGTGAACAGTAAGATATTATTTTCCTCGCATTACTATCTTTCCTGTTATCGAAATACATTGCCCATTGCTTTTTAAAATAATTAATGAAGTCTTGTTTTTCAAGTAATGATGTTTGAAATCTCCAGCTTCTAATTAGTGGTGTGACTCTTTTTTTTTGTGTTAGAGAGACAGACGCAGGTGCATAACCACTGATTGTGATGATTGTGATTGGGCTTGTTTTACAGCCACAAGACTTGGCCACCTTGCAGTCATTAAGTTGACTAAGAACTCGTCTGTATACCAAAGTATTCTCGAGTCAATTGAGAAGCCAATTGTCTGACAGCTGAAGCTTGGCTGAAACTGGATCATGCAACAGGACAATAAATGTAAGAACAGCAGCAAATCTCCAACAGAATAAATGAAAAAGAAAAGACTCAAAGTGTTACAATGACACAGTCAAAGTCCAGATCTCAGCCAGATAAAAATATTGTAGTGGCACTTTAAGAAGGCTGTGCAAAAACAAATGCCCACAGTAGTAGGCCAAAATTCCTCCATAGCAGTGCAAGAAACCGATGAAGTCATACTAAATAGATAAAGTGATTACTTCAAGTTATTGCTGCTAAATGTGGTTTTACAAATACTGAATCATGGGTTTGTATATGCAGCAGTGCAACACACACTATGCAACTATGAAACAAAAGCTATGAAATAAACAGGAATGCTATATTATGCCCCAAGTATTAATTCATTCTCAGTCTTACAGGAGTTACTTAAATGTTACACATGCAATGTGTCATGTGGAGTCATGTGCTGTATGTCCATGTCCTTTATGTTTTTTCTAAGACAATACATCACATACAACAAAAACAGAGTTTGAATGATAAAAAAAAACCCTTTGGTATGACCACCTTTATTCTTTGGCATATTAGGGAAGCTTTCTAGTCAATTCTTTAAGTAGTCTTCAGGATTAGCTCTCCAGGTCTCTTTAATAACATTAAAAATATTTTGTGTTGTGTTGTTTTTCTCTCTATTGTCTCTATTGTCCATCACAGTTTTGTTGCAATATACCTTCACCTTATAATATTTGTGTAATTTAGTATATAGCAGTCTTTTCTCCTTGTTTTCCTATCTTAAGAATGACTTCTTTATAGCTTCCTTCCACTGAGAATATTTCTAATGAGGCTTTGGAGCCACTCAAAGGCCAGGGACACTTTCAGAAAGTCTGAAGCACTATTGTTCAAGACTGAAAAAGTCTGGCTGTTTGGAAGAAAAATATGAAGAAATGGAGGTTGACTTAAGACTTTTGCACAGCACCCTATTTTTGAAGAATAACTAGTGACCAAGGCAGAGTAGCTAATTCAAACAATCAAAAAAGTACAGTGGTTAAAATAAGTGTTGAACATGTCACCACTTTTCTAAGTAAACATATTTCTAAAGGTGTTATTGATGTGAAATTCTCACCAGATGTCAGTAACAACCGATCACATCCACACATGAAATGTTTCTTCATGCATTCAATACTTCCCCCCTGTGTCATTTCTGAAGATTACACATATCTTAATTCATTGTGTGATTTTTTTTTTTTTTTTTTTGTTGCGCATGTGAACTGAATGGGTTGTTACCAACATCTGGTGGGCAGAAAAACGCCTTTAGAAATATATTTACTTAGAAAACCGGGGATGTGCTCTGTACTTATTTTACCTGCTGTGTCTCTGTAAAGTTATTGCAGACTACTTTGAAACCTGAGTTAAAGCAAGAATATGTGACTTCAAACTACAATTACAGGGTAATGGAGTTGGCTAAAATGTAACATAATAGCAGCACAAGCAGAAACGTGTCATAAAGTCAATAAACTGATTCAACAATGGCCATGGGTATCGTAACATCACTTTAGGCCCTCAGACTATTAAAGCTTCAGAAGGAAAAAAAACCCCTAAAAAAACAAACCTAAAGTTTTCTGAGACCCCAAATGATTCAAGGCTTGGGGCTCAAATGAGTTGCTAGTATTAAAGTAACTTCATGCAACATGTGTTTTGCCAAACTGAAACCCAGAGTGTGTTAAATTTAAGGATGTATGATATAAGGATGTTTTGCTTAAGAAGTTCACTTTTTATTAGTGAGATCAGGCTTGTGTTCTTGCTTCTTTCAAAAGTTTCTTCAGTGCAACTTCAAAAAGCCTGCTCTGGTAGATATTTTCAGTTCTGCATCTCTGTCAGCGTTGGTGACATCCTTCCTGTCAGAACTTGCAGTGGTATTGCTCCTTTCCTGAAGACACTTCAGGAAACTTAGACGATACTTCAGCTGCAAAGCATGAACTCTGCTGATAGAAACATTTTGATTTCCGAGGCAAACATTCTTGTTATCATAAGCCTTCCAAAGATTCTGCAATTGCTCAATACTGGAACAAATAGTTCTCCCAGTTAATGTAAGAATGCACAAAATGCAAACTAATCTTTCAGAGAGAAAAAAAAAGATTTATTTCATTTTGGATTTCAGTATAAGTTTGACTTCACTGTCATATATTTGTGTTTATATCTTCTTCAAAACAGCTGTCAAGGGACACTTCCTGTCACCGAACGGCAGCTCTCTCAGTTGGCCGCAAGGTGGCGCTCGGATCCTTATTTTTTGGAGACGAAGTACTCGTGGCACATCTCAGTGAGGCAGCAGACCATCCTGACAAACTCACCAAAATCCACACTATTGCTCTTGTCTCTGTCCAGATCATTGAAGATGCGGTCTATTGCTGCCTTGTCATTGGATTTCTACAGTGGAGAAAAGTGTTAGCTTGAATTTAGACACTAAGTGATCATAAAACAAAGAACTGCTCAGCCTACTTCTGCTCAAATAGTTGCGCAAACCACAGTGGAAAATCTGTGTATTTTCCACTCTCTCAAAGTAAAAGCTCTGCATCAGTTTGCCAGTGTTTTCAGGCAACCTACTGGGTGTCAGATAGGAGGATAGAGACCACTTACGCAAAGCATTTCTCCAAACTCATTTTGAAGAAGATCCTTGAGCTCTTCCTTGCTTAGGGTGTTTTTGTCTCCCTCCTTGCCAGAGTATTTATCAAAGGTGCTGATGAGCAGTGCCATAGCCTTCTGGATGTCAGACATGATTAGGGCTAGTTTAGGGAGACAGAAGGAAAACAAAATGTTACGTCTGAGACTGCAGTGGTATTTGTTTATGCAGGAAATTCACACTGATTAAAGAAAGATGCCTCCTCTGAATAACGTTTACACATAATTCTGCTATGACTCATTATCTGGTGCAGATTAGGCTGAATCACGTGGTATTGTGGTCAAATGTAGGATCTTAACAAAGGACATCATTGATATTTGGAACACGAGGAATTATTTAGAAGTAAACGAGGGAGAAAAAGGGGAATAGGCAGGGCCTGCTTGGTAAAACCAGAGTGAAAGAGATTGAGTCGTTTAACCCTGTGAGGTCCATTTTAGGTTTGCCTAAAATAATGATGCAATGAAGCTCCTTTCAGTTACTTTTGAACCACTTCTGCAAATTACATTGCTAATATATTTAAATTCTGGAATTATATATGTAAACATGCAGTAAAACATATGCATGTGCAAGTGCATACTGGAGGTCATAGCAGAAAACAGTGGCTGATATTACTGTTTGTCTTTGCCAAAGTTTCTCTGGGTTCTCAGTGGAGCTTGATAAAAATAAACTCAAGATTTCCACCTGGGCCCCACCACTCTTATTTCCCTTTTCAGCGGTCTCTAATGTAGCGTCTCTGCCAAGTGACACAGGACATTGTTATGGCAACAGCAGAAGGAGATAAGGAAGCAGGTTGCAGCTTAATTAAAGTCCCCAAAGCAACATCAGATGTCTGTTCTTCTAACATAGTATATCTAAATTATGCGTTCTTTCCACTTGACTGTATAAACCCAAGAGATTTGCTAGTGGTTATGTTGTGAGTCATACAGTGCTTTCCCCTCTTTAGGGAACACTAAGCTGAGGAAACTTTGGCATCAGAGAGTTTGGAAACAACGGGAGTTACAAGGAAAGAGAGCACAAAACCTCATTCCTCAATTAGGTTGCAGTTAAAGGTGAGAATCGAGGGGTGCTGCTAACCAAAAAAACCCCTTTAATGCATCCGTAAAAATGAGTTTCCAAACAAGTTAGTGGGATTTAGACAAAATGAGCTCAGTCTTTTGCAGCATCAAGTTTCATAAGCAAGAAGAGAAGTTTAAGCATTAAAGTCCACATGGATGTGATAAACTTTGCAGTTCATCAATACTTTTCTGCTAATTCTTAATGTGCATTCATACAAAACTAACTGTAATGAGCATTGCTGGATTAAAACAAACAAATAAACAATCAAGAAAACCCAGGAAAGGTTTCCAGAGCGAGCAAATAAAAGCAGATAACAAACAAAAAAAGCACTTGTAGGATTTTCTACTCACCAGTGCTGAGGTTTAAGACAATTGGAGGCTACTGTTGATCTTGGTAGAGCTGTTGTGATGAACCAATGGGTGGCAAAGATGCTTTATACATCACCACACCCAGTATCCCTCCCCCCCTCCCTCTAGAATGCTCCTTTCATCTCCAACCACTCCTCCTTCCTTCATTTTTTAAAACATATTCTTTAACAAACACGACACTCGTGTGCTGTTACAGTGAATGTTTGAATTTGAGGATTTGGAGAATTCTAAAAACTTGCAGCATGTCTTACAAAATGTTTCTGACGTTATGATCTCAGGACTGCTTTTGAATCTGGAATTGCTGCAGAACAAAAGACAATAAAATATGAAATGTAAAGTTTGGGGTGCTGTGTCTTTAAGAGGACAATTAAAGTAAATTAAATAAATAATGGTCATGTAACAGTCTTACAAAATACCCTTTTTGCAGTGATGGATTCAAGACTATAAAAATGTTATGTTTATTGTTGATTTACAGTTTTTTATTTCACCCATTTGATTGACTTTATGTGACTATATTTTGGGGAAACCCCATGAGCAGCATTTTGTGGCATCTCTCTTCGAGGCTTTTGCTGATGAAAGGAGGGAAGCAGCATTTACATGTGAACTGAATCACGTTTTGTGCTCCATTTGAAGGTCACTTTTGTTAATTCTGTAAAAGAAAGTCCACAGTTTGGTTCGTACATTTCATTCCGTCATAAACGAGTTTCTTGTGACTTTTGGTGGTGGAGTCATGGGACAAATGTTTGATCTGCTTTTAGAGATTTTAGAAGTAATTTTGCCCCGAATAAGAAACTTTGATCTTTACAAGATTTCATACATGATTTTGAAGCATTTGTGCTATTATGTAAATGCCGTTTTTCTACAAATGCATTAAAATTCTTTTTGACTTTTCTAACAGGATGACCAAACCCACTTCCTCTTTTTAAAAACTTACCGCTTGGCACAATAGGACCAAAGAAATGAACAGTTACGTATGTTTTAAGCAAAACGTGCATCGCAGGAACCCTTAATTGTACCAACTAATTTCTGGTGTGTTTCTTTTGTATGTAATTAAAAATTTTCTTTTTTATTGACTTGTTTGAGATGCACATTATGTTAAAGTAAAAACACGGGGACAGTGACTCACTAGCACTGATTGTTATGGTTGTGAGTGGATCCACTCTTCTTTACAATTTTGCAGAGAGGCTGTGACTCATAGTCATGTCCCCAAAACCAAAGTCACAGAGTCCAAAAAAAAAGCAAAGGAAGGAAGGAAGAAAAGAAAAAAAGCTGCACTGTGGCAACTCTGTTTGCATGTTTGTTTCTCCCTGTCCGTGTGGCCTGTTGCATAACTTGAATTAGATATTTCTGGCATTGGTCTGGGCATTGTTTAGTCCTGTAATTAACAACTTCAAAGCGCAGCTGAAAGCAGATGATAGGTTAGAATTCACTGTCACCATCATTTACAGCATTTTTAAACATTGTGCCATCCTTCTTCACTGTGTGGAAATCATGAGTCACACATCTTCCTGTCGCCTTTTTCTCGATCTTATTCACTCACTCACATTTACCAAATAATGGAGGGAGTATCCATGGTCACCACATCCTGTGTCATATCCAGCTGTGATACACACAAAACTGTTTGTTCAGTACAACTGGAGTGGATTTAATCACACTCACTCAGACCAATTTTTAACACTATAATTACAGATATGTGCCATCTAGTGGTTACAAACAGACATTTTTAGTGTCCAGCTCCAGCCATGTGTGCTCTAATGTAAGTTGTTTCTTCAGAAAGACATACGTCATGCAAATGCTGCATAGTGAATGTCACCCTAGAACCTTGTAGCTAGGATTATAGAAATAATGAAGTCATGCATCTACAAGTACCCGTTGAGGGAAACTATTTGGAGGTATGCAGCAGAGACAGTTTAAGATACAAATCACAGGAAATGACTGGAGGAAGTATTCAAGAGTTTTATTAAGGTAACACTAATAATAGAAAAAAAAGACCTCAACAGAACTGCACTAAAAGATGCTCTAAAATTATGTACGCATATGTGCATCTATCATCTTCATTGTATCAGCTGAAGTATCAAAAGTAAAAACTGAAGTGAAAGGCTACAAGACATGCATAATATTATCATTCATATGTCATGACTTTAGCTGGAGGGAGTAAATTAATGTTTCCATGTATTGATGTTCAAGGCCTTTACAGCCAGTCTGGTTGTTGTTTATTCAATTAATAAGTTTAGTGCCTCATTTGTAAAACACTCAACTTCATGCACTAAATTTATTATGACATAAAAAACTGCATACAACACTGCGCTAGAAAACCTTGCCTTGTAAACAAGGTTTTTTTTAAGGTGGGTGAAAACTTGCAAATTCTTCAAAACATACTTAACTAGAAGTACATGGTTAGATTTTACCACTGTCTCATGTTTGCAGTTTGCATGTATGCACCTAAACCTTTAGGTCATAGGCTCTTTATGTCACGGTCTGGCTGGCAGACCATGGGGATATGGGGGAATGAGGACCCAAAACGCATGGTTCTGCAATACAAACAGTGCACTTTATTTACAGCGAAGGCTGTAAACACAATAACTCCCCGTTGCTCCCTTGAATCCTGTGTGTGTGTGCTCCCCTCCAACGTCTGTGCTCGTGCTACCCGCTGTTGTGTTCTCGCACACCCTGTGTGTGCTGCCGTTCTGGTCCACTCTTCCACCTGGGGGGAAAACCACAAAAACAGCCATCAACACCAACCCCGGCAGGCATACACGAACAGCACCGTTGTACGCTGACAGAGACACACTAACTTGGGTAGACAACTCAATGATCCCACGCCGGTGGGAGCTCCAACACTCTCCTAAGTAGCTCCCCCAACGAGCCCTGATCACCAACAGGTGTGTGGCAGGAACTTCCGGTGTGGCCAGTCCTCCTGCAGGGGCACACCCATCAGGCCTGCATGTGGCTGTTCTCCATCCTCCAGCCACACATGTACACACCCACACCCTGCCTATACATATAATGAGTGGAACACAGACTAACACAGCATTGTGCAGAAAGACACACACATCACCAAATAACAACAATAATAATAATAATCATAATAATAATAACAACAACAGTCCAAACTGCTCACGGACCCCCGAGTCCTCCAGAGCCGGGTCCGTGACACTTTATTTTGGTAACCTGTTTTGGTGTCAACTTCTGTCAGTTCAACTGGTTCAAAGCTCCCTCTCTGTGTGTCTATCAATAAAAGAACAGAAGAGAAGTGAAACAGAAGAATCAGGTTATAAAATACACATTTTGGGGCGATCGTGGTTCAAGAGTTGGGAGTTCGCCTTGTAATTGGAAAGTTGCCGGTTCGAGCCCCGACTTGGACAGTTTTGGTCGTTGTGTCCTTGGGCAAGACACTTCACCCGTTGCCTACTGGTGGTGGTCAGAGGGCCCGGTGGTGCCAGTGTCCGGCATCCTCGCCTCTGTCAGTGCGCCCCAGGGTGGCTGTGGCTACAATGTAGCTTGTCATCACCAGTGTGTGAATGTGCGTGTGGATGACTGGATGTGTAAAGCGCTTTGGGGTCCTTAGGGACTAGTAAAGCGCTATACAAATACAGGCCATTTACCATTTTTACATAGCAGCAGCAACAACATTAAAACCACTGACAGGTGAAATGTATTGACCCTGCCTTTTTCAATATAACCTTCTACCCCCTCTTCTGCCTTCACTCCCTGAAGGCAGAAGAGGGGGTACAACTCCAAAACCCAGATTGCAATTTGAACAAGCTTGATTCATCGAAGTCCAGCCCTGCTGTGGATACTTTGTGTCCTGTGGGCTGCAGGGCTGGGCTTCGATGAATCAAGCAGGACACAAAGTTTCCTCTCCCAAACACGCAGGTCCAATGGGACAGAGCTGTGTTGGCAGCTTGAGTAGGACCTACAAAACAATAAGCAGGTGATATTAATGTTTTGGATAAAGTGCCAAGTATAGGTTTTAAACTGTGGGATTTAAATGTCTATTGGTTTCAAATGCTCACATTTGAACACTGGGAATAAAAAAAACATACAACTAAATGTAACTGTGAATTGAATCAGTATCAGGTTCACAATAGTTATTTCCCATGGCAACATCTGCATGCAGACTGGACGTTGGGGATGGTTGGTATGTTTTGGACATTAATGTTATTGTTTAACAAGTTTCCACAGAGAGGGGATTTTTTTTTTTTTTGGTGTGTCCAAGATGGGCGTGGCATGCCACAGTGAATATTTGGTACACCCCGAACTCACACCACAGAACGCCCCCGCCAGGAATGACTTGAGCAACTTTAAAACCAAAAGCATGCAGGATTATTTCAGTGAGAAAAATGTTGCGACAAATTTCATTATTACTATATTAGAAAGTCTGTGTTAGAAAACTAGACATGACACATACAGTGGTGTCACCGATCAGCGTCTGGTAAGATCAAAGAGTAATTCATCTAGACAAATGATGATTTTCTTTTCTTTTAGGCAACATGATAAACATATAGCCTGCAGGAGGCACTAAACACAAGGAAATGCACTGAAAAAGCAGCAGTCTCGGAATCTCAGCTGTGGGTCACATGGGTGTGGTGCTTCTGTAAACCAAGTGGTGCAAACTTTAGCTACACACACACGCACACACTTAAGACTCATCACATAGTCACATAGCAACTTCAGTGTTTTCCCAGTATCCATGAACACTGACAAACCAGTAGTTAAGCCCTGCCCAAAGCGGTGTTTGCCAAGAGCTCAAGAAGACCTCTTCCTCCTGGGCTTAGCCTTTCAGGCAGGCTTTTCTCAGGCAGTAAAAGCTTTGATGACTTCACTGGGATCGGCAGGCCATCATAGTAAACAGTGGCTCACAGTCTACCAATAACAGATTTGATTGTTGGAGCATTCCTGAGAGGTAGGGCTGCCTGGAAGACTTCGTTTTAGAGAAAAGATATTTGTTCTGTTCAGTAAGAATAATGAGAGACGGGTGGTGAAGGGGTTATCTTGTTCCTCTTTCTCTGGTGTTATTCAACTTTCACCAGACATGAAACATGGTGGGATTTTTGTGATCTGCACAAGAACAGTGATGTGCTGTTCTTGTGAGTCAGTTGAGGGCTTGCAAAATACAAATCAAACTGACTAGGCAATGTTATCACCCGTTTTATTCATAGAGTTGCAACATCCTCTGAGAGTTTATGCCTCACTGAGAGAGGTGTGTTCATGCCTACAACATTCAGCAGATTCCTCAGAGCAGTGATAAAGCAGGGACTTTGTCTGGGAGGGAGTGGCTCATCTGCCCTTTAACACTCGGGGAAACATAAAGTACTCACTCAGTTACAAAGCCAACAGAGAAAGCTGTCTGGATTAAGCTTTACCAGCTTCTCAAATGGAAATGGTTCTGGTGCTTGCTTAAAAAAAACACATGTATAAAAAGTTGAAGGGGATTTATGGACAAATCTGTCTAACTTAAAGATTAGATAGTTAGGAAACACAAGACACAAGAGATTTAAAATGATTCAGCACTTTTAATGAACAAAACTTTACAAAAAAAAAACAAAAAGCAATGCTTTTTGGTCGCTTCTCTTCCACTGTTGTACTTCCTACTTCTTTCCAGTCTTTTTCATTTGCAGCTGATAGCACTGCTCACATGCAACAGACAGTCCAACAACCAGAGAAACAAACTCCTCAAAGTTCACAAGACCATCACCGTTGGCGTCCAAGTCTTTCATGATCTTGTCGACAGCAGCAGGATCTTTTTGACACTGTGTTTAAAAAAAGGGTGTGTGAGGATACATCAGCAACAGTGAGATTGCACAAGAAGTGGCATAGTATTGGATTACAGTGTGTAAATGATGCGCAGTGTGATTGCACAATTTACGTTTTGGTCTCATCTCACCTTAAGGAAGCTGGAAAGCTCAGCCTCCATTAGCTGTCTGAGGTTTTGCCGGGTGAGCGAACCGTCCTTGGCGTAACGGTGGAACACCTTGATGAGTCCTTCCATGCAGTTTTCCAGTTCTGAAGGCATGGTTGCTGGAATGTGTTTAGACTGAAAAACAATGTTCAGAAAATGTTGACTATGACAACTGATAGCAAGTCAGTTTAACTTCAGCTGACATTTTCCAAACAAGTCCATAGAAAGCATTTATGAAAGCTGCTTTGGTTGAGATGCTGTTAAACTCATCCATTATTGATGGAACTGACACATTTGGGTCTTTGTTTTACTTCTCACTGATGAGTGATGCTCGTGGGAAGACAGTAAAGGTATGCCATTGAAATTTTAGTAAACCACTGTGCAAAATACAGAAAATCTCAACATTTGAGTTACTGTCTTTGTAGCTGTAAGAGTTAAAAGAAAGGAGAAGTAGGAGGGAGGGTGTGTTATTTGTGTGCAAGAGAATGGAAAATGTGAACAACTTGAACTGAAAAAAGTTAGACCCAAAATGGTGGGATTCAATGTGAGTAATGAGATAGGACACTGCAGGAACAAGCACATGTGTGTACATGCCCACAGTCCAACCACACCCTTACAAAGGCTTATATTTACTATATGGAGACCTAGTTAACTGTCTTAAATGTGAATCAGAGCTTAATGTAAAAATGTTAATTATATATTTTATTAATAAAAATAATCATAACACTGGAAAAACAATTAAAGTGTAATTATAGTGAAAGATTGAAAACAAGAGAAAGAAACAAGATAAACTAACTAAAAGTTGGAGCCTAACTTAGTTAACAGCAGAGGAAATACACGGATCCGTTAGATACCGTTAGAAATTCACAGAGGGAGCTTCAGTAAATACAAAGCAGTGACTGGGAGCGGATTAAAGTAGGTTAAACAGTATGAAACACTATTCTCACACCTCCTAGCTGTATATCTGTATGTTTTAGCAACTAAAGTTTATATTTAAAAAAAAACATCGTGGCAAAGCCACACCTGTAGGACAAGAGCAGAAAGTTTCTTACCGTACAGTTGCTGGGACGTGGCAACAGAAGAGGTGCAAATGTTCAGACGTCTGCAACAAGCAACAGAGATTTTATAGTCAGGCGCCGCCCTGGCTGTGCGCACTGACTCACACTGTGGCTCTGCAGACGCTGGACTCTCTGAATAGTTAATACACTGGAAAGGTTTGTAATAGGACAGTAAATATATTAGTACGACTTTAGCTTAAGTTCAGTCATCTGATTTAAAAACAAGGAAAAAGTTACTATTGCTGCTGATAGAAGAGCTAAAAGCCGTTTTTGTGGAATTTAAGATAAAGTTTCATTAAAGTTTAGGCTACCGGTTTAACTGACCCTCCGCCCCTCTCCACCGCCCACCTCCCACACACACGCTCTACCTTTTTATGTTAATCTCTCATAATAAACACACCTTAGGTTTAAGGGATTTTAAAAAGTATTTACTGTAATTTCGAAAATCTGTAATTTACCTGTAAGACTAACTGATACCTAAAGAAGAGCCAATCAGCAGCATTCTGCTGAGTACAAGATCAATTCTGCAAACTAGAGCTATCATCCACAACAGAGGCAATCCAGCCAGTGTGGCTTCAAGGACTGTTTTGTCTCATATTATCTGCATTTATATTCCTATCATAACCTGAACCTTTACTCCTATTATCCTGAAAAGCGTTTTATATCAAAGATGGACGACAGATAGCTAGGTGGATACAGTGTGCCACATTGTGGTGAAAACAGGGTATTACAAATGGCACGCTTTGCAGCCAAGTGTTAAAGCTGTATTTGAATAACAACTCGATCCGTTCTGTCTTTTTTTTTCTTTTTTTTTAGAGGTTTGTGTCTCATTTTACTAACAAAGGAGAAAAAGGACACAATTGAACATAAAAATCACCAAAATACCTCATTGCAATTTTTCCTGCACTCAACTTTTGTTATTTTAACCTATTTGATCACGCTATGTATCAATGATCGGTATTTTTCTTGCTGTTATCCATAAATACATAATTTTAACTGAAAGAGCTACAAGTACAGTGCTCGTCAGTCCAGATTTCCAGAGTTTTGTTTCTTGGTTAAAGCAGTTCTCTTCTTATTATCAGACTCCCTTAGTAGTGATTTCTTGTATCAGTTTTACCAATGTAGTCATATGTCTGTTCTGCTACTCAGGGAAGCATTGATGTGGGCTGTAAACTGAGTTTCCATCAAACTGAAAACATGTCAGACCACAATGAAATATTCCTCACCAGCAGAGGGAACTCTTGAGCATCTATTCCCATGTCTGTCATCATTATCAAAGTTTCCTCATTCTACTACTGTAACTTTCAATGTTGTATAAGCTTTTCCAAATAAAGAAAGCTTTGTGTTTTGAAGACTTATCCTTGTTCATTTATTGATTTATTTTCTTAAAGATAATAGCACCTCAAGGCCATTTGCTGCACACTGAGACTACCTGGTTACTGTGCAACTAATGGTAATAAACAATTTAGAAGGCAACTAATTTATTGCCTTCTAGTGTCTGATGAAGCGTACCTATTAACTGAAGACCATTTAAAATGTTTGTTCAGATAAAGAGACAGTTAATTTCTTTTAATCTCCAATTTTTCTGAAAACGTGAACATTTGCAGGCAGGGTTTGTAAACATATTATGGCAGAAGCACATCTATATCAGTTATTGCTGTATAGAGTGGAAGAGAACAGGGAAGTAACCGTAATCTAATTACCTTTTTGCAAAGTAATCCTTTACATTAACCTTATAATAGGGTTTATTTCAAACCCTATGATAAGGGTAAAGTGAGAAAAGCAGACAATAAGGGTATATCCTAACATGAAACAACTAGTTCAGAGGTGTGAATAGACAACTAGCAAACATTTCTATGCATCCTTAAGTTAAAGAAAAAACAAGCACAATCTTTGACTTTGACAAACTTTATTGTTTTAATGTGAATCCAGGGAAGGCCTATATTGGGTTTCTTTCCACATCAACAGTGCTTTACTTTGGGCAGCCTTTTGTGTCCAGTTCTTTCATGACCTCTTGGAGGGCGTCATGGCTTGCACAGGCGCAACCAGCAACCAGTGAGGCGAACTCTTCAAAGTCCACACGTTTATCATCATTGTGGTCGACACACTGGAAGAGCTCATCTTCACTTTTTCCCTGCAAAGGTGAAACAAACATTTAATAACTTGGAAAGTGAAACAAGTGCAAAGTTTTTTTGTTGTGCAAAAAAAACCTTTGCACTTTTTTTGCACAACAAAAAAAGTACCAAGTTTAATAATACTTTGTTTTTTTTAAATTAGTTATTTTAAAAAAATTATCTCTTGGTCCATGCTTTTAGTCAGGCTGTTATGATACATTTGCAAACTCAATAGATTTGTAGGGCTAGATTTTAATGCTAAACTATGCCTTAAACATTTACATTGCACTTTAAAAGTGTCTGGATGTCACCAAAGTTATTGTGATCATTTGCAGTTAATTAGTACAATGTTTTCCCTTACCTGAGAAAGTAAGGGTAGTTCATTCTTCACTAATTTTAGAAATTGTTCTTTGGTCAGTTTATTGTCATCTCCTTGGTAGGACATGTAGGCACTGAACATTGCAGCCAATGCCATTTCCAGTCTTGTTGGGTCTGACATGTTTGCAGTGCTGTACAAGAATCTGGACAAGAAATAAAATGGATCATAAAATATTACTTGGCATGCATCGGCAGAGGGACAGAAATGTAGATAGACTGTACTTACAATAATTCTTTACTTTTTAAAAATGTGATTCTTAACTAAAAGTTTTACATATGTCAAACGGAAGAGCAGCTTCACTGAAGCAAATACCTTAAAACAAAATACATGCAGTCAGAGTAGAACCAAAAACCAGCCAGTTTAACATAATTACAGATCAATCTTCAACCACAAGAAACAAAATTTGTCTAGTTTCTATCTAAACAATAAAAAAGTCACAGAAGAATCTGCTCCTACCTGGATTCAGCAGAGTCAATAGAGCGAAGAGAAAACCACCTCCACGAGGTTCAAAAGGGTGTTCGTGACACTCCCATTGTCTGTTTCCTGATTAGCAACTTGGTTTGCATTTTTTTAAAAATATGTAACCGCTTCCATCCTGGAGGCCCTCGCATACAGGCAAATTCAAGAGGCCACCTTATACTGCAATCACTAAAATAGGTATAGCTTTCTTATACTTGATTTCTGTTGGAGGACTGGTAGCTTCAGTTTCAGAACTGGTTTACTTATAGTGTGCCTACTTATTTTAGTATGGTTGATTTTCCTTTTTGCCATTTTGACCAGGTGTGGGTAATAATGGTCTTTCTTTGTTGCAGTTATAATTCTTCCCCTGGCCTAGTGTTGATGAGCATACTTGCACAGTTCATAAAAGATCTGACGAAAGACAAAAAGAAACACTTTCTGATTGCTAGCGACAGCTTGAAGTAAAGCGGCAGTTTTGTAATGAAACACATTGACCGAGTCAAACACAGCTGAGGCATGCATATCTCATGTTCATTGTTCAAACAGGAATTTTAATATAAGGAAGTAGTCTACACACCCAACAGAGAGCTGGTTAGGTCATTATTGAACACACCTGTCAGGAAACTTTCTACCTGTGGAGGAAACACTGAGACATGTGAATAGCTATGGCAGTCTTTTTGAAGAACAATCCAGTTTTTGCTTATTGCATTTGTTAGATTTGTATTGTTGGATTGTCATTTATTCCACAATAGTTATTAGAACTGTATAGACAAGCAGGGGCCACAGGATTCGGGGCAGGATGGAATGCTGGTAGATCCAGGCTTTAAATCTTCCAGGCAGGCCGGACTTATCCACCTTAATGAGCCACACTCCCAGCTCCTCATTTGCCTTCTGAATGGCATTAGAGTCTTTCAGGCTGGAGTCGAAGAGTTTCCCCAAGCTCTTGACTGGTTGTTCCGTTATGGATGGAATAATGGTTCCTGAGAGCTTGCCCTTCTTCAGTACCATAGATCTTGACTTGGAAGGTTTAAAACTCATCCTTGCCCATGAGATGAGTTTCTCAAGTCCTTGCAAGCTCCGCCTACATCCTGGGACTGATGATGTTGTAATGGTGAGGTCATCCATATAGGCTCTGATAGGGGGCTGACGAACACCTGACCTTGTTAGCGGCCCTCTGCACTCCACCTCAGCAGCCTTTACCACCATGTTCATTGCAAGGGCAAAGAGCGTAACTGAGATGGTACAGCCTGTTATTATACCTTTCCCGAGGCGGTGCCAGCATGAAGTAACTGCCCCAGAAGTGACCCTAAGCCTGAAATTGGCGCAATAGTCCAGAATCAGGTCCTTGATCTTATTGTTTCATGGTTGGATAAACATATCTATATCTGTTTTAGTCTGAGTGCCTTTTGTTTAGATGAACTGCTGGACTTCCAGACCAGCAGGTTTAGGGAGGTCGTTTATGGGGTCACATTCTGACACCCCCCCCCCCCCCCCCCCCCCCCCCCACACACACACACACACCCACACATTTACACAACACACAGGCAAGGTACTCTTTGTTTGTATGTATACGTCATATGTTAATGAACTTATGTATCTTCATGTAACCTCAATAAAAGAACATTGTTGCAAGGGAGCAGACGAGGGCAACTGGGGTCAAGCGAGGGAACGGCGTTTGTAACATAGCTGTAGGACGATTCATTCTGGCTACTTTCTGAAGTAGCGTATTTTAGCCTACAGATTCCAGACTTTTGTCATTATATACTGTAGTTTGCAGACAGTAGGTAAAACAACACAAAATCATACTTGGGAAAGCAGCTACTTTTTGTGTTTTATATACAAACTCTTTCATAACTCCTGTTGACCAGAGGCTATTTACTAACGTAAGCAAAGATATAGTACATAAAAATAAATTTATGTATCCTCAGAAAATTCAACAACTAAACTTGATCTGAGGATCCTAAAACTTGAAAAAAAAGTGATTTCTGATGTTTGTCCTTTTTAATTTATTTTTATGTACTATATCTTTGCTTACGTTAGTAAATAGCCTCTGGTCAACAGGAGTTATGAAAGAGTTTGTATACAAAACACAAAAAGTAGCTGCTTTCCCGAGTATATTTATGACTTTGTGTTGTTTTACCTACTCTGTGTCTGCATTGCCGTCAGCATATATCTTTATTTATATTATCATTGTAGAACTGTTAAATTTGTTGCAATTTCTGCTATCCTCTTGGCGTGATCGCTCCTGAAAAATACATTTTTATAAGTCAGTGAGAGTTTTTGCCCTGATCAATAAAAGATATATAAAACTCCCTTTGCCAAAAGCTGGTTGCAGCTTCTATCTTATGATATGATTGTTTTTTTCTGGCTCAAACTGACATCATCCGCGAGAGATGTGTTCGACAGAGTCTAGGCCAACGACTCCTTTACAACATTTTAAATCCCGGAAATCAGTTTTAAACCGACAAATACTGTTTTTTCCCCCACTACGTTCTTGAGTTATTAAGGAATGGGTTCCTGGATTTACAGCGATTTTCCCTGTGTTCCGCATCAGCTGAGGGCATCCGGTGCAGGATGGGAAACGTAGGGGGAGGGATGCCTGCGTGAGGAATAAAGCCACAGGCATCTTTTAGTAGTAGCTATTCGGCGTGGATGTACTCGTAAATTTAGAACAAATTCAGATTTTTTTTTCCAGAAAGCGTTTTGTTTTTATGCCTAAAAGCAGCACAAGGTGCTTATTATCAGTCGGTAATTAACGCGCGTAAAAATGTCCAAATTAAACATCTAATAGAAAAAAATAATATTAATATCCAAAACGCTTCTATATTCGAGACATATTTTCGGCATATTTCGCGTTCTTAATATGTGTTACATGGCCATCGGCCTGGACACACCACAATCTATTTCCAGATGATGAAAACAGGGGGAAGCTATGCTCTTAAAATGGCAGAGATGGATTTAAAAACAGCCACATCAGCGATGGAAGCCTTGGTTCGCGCCACCGTAAGTGTATATCCGTGACATTGTGCTGTTAGTTGATATACGCTGAATATAACGTGGAGTATGAATTTGTATTTATTTATTTCTTTTAAATAAAGAGTAGCTATCATGTTTTATCATGTTTTAAAGGGAAAAAGCGAATTATCGGCGGAGTGTCTCTATCACATGGGCCCAATCCGTGTGCTATCTGTTTCTGAACCTCAATTAAAGTCCACTGAAATAAAATAAAATTAAAACATATTTTTCTTATCATCTTTAGCCAATTAAATATTGATCTTCTTCGATTTTTGCTTTACCGACATTAATGAGCTATAGTCGGTAGCCTACATATCGGACTTGAGCTTAACTTCCATTCAAATGTGGCAATTATAATGTCATTAAAAAAATAATAGCATGGGTGCAGACCCAAATGACACGTTTCTTTTTTCGGCACTCTGGATGCTCGTTTCCATGGAGACGAGATGCAGGACTCGGGGCTGCTGCTGAGACAAATAAAAAAAACGTGTATCGATGCATCTGGGAGCATCAAGCATTGCAGGGTTAAAACCTAGAGGTAATTTTTAGACACGGCTCCAACAGAGCGTGGTGGAGTGGTCTTAGAGGTGCACACAGAGCACGTTCAGCAGTCAAAGGCAGTCACGTGCGTTATCTTTTCCGTCGCCATAGCCCGCTTCCTCCAGAGCCCATCGTACCTGCGCTAGGAGGTCGTTGTAATCGCTCAAACCCCTCCCCTCTTTGCACTACACAGACACTGCTCTGATCCTGGAAATGCTGTCATGGCGCCTAGATTCCAGGTGAAGGTAAGGATGCGCTGCTTGTTTTTCCCCGCCGGCCTCAGCAGCAGTGCGGACTGTGCGTGTGAGATGGAGGTAGAGAGCCACAGTTTGTAGCTGTGCGCTCAGCCTGCAGGAATCGGAGGTGCTTGAAAATGCGATAGGCTAAGCTGCTAGAGGATGAGAAAAAGATAGGCCAGAGTTGACATTGGAGAAAATGACTGAGGTGGACTGAGGGAGGAAGGAGGTTATTAGCATTAATCCAGTTTTATACTTCAGTGCAGGTCGTCGCTATCCGCCAGTTCTCTCCGTGTAATTCTAATTTGACTAAGGTGGTGCTATCTGCAAATTGGGTAGATGGTGCGCTATCAGCCAGTATCTGCACAGATTTTTTCATCCTGTTTTATTGTATGAATGTAGACCTTTCCTTTTTATATTCCCTTCATAATATTCCAATTGTTCTGCAACCCTATGCATGATCTTTGTGTTTAAATAGCCCTGATGGTGGCATCATATCACATCACAGTGACACAATCCCCAAATCCCCTATGCAGCACTGTCAGTCTGTTTGCTTTGTCCTGGTTTTGAAGTTAACTCATAATGTCTGTGATGCCCTGCAACCAGTTTGGTAGTAGGTTCTGTGTCAAGGGCATCCACAAAGCAAGGGGGGGGGGGGGGGGGGGGGGGGGGGGTTCTCATGACTGGGAAAAGGACAACAAATAAAATATATTATTATTCTTAACATCACTGGACATAAAATCTGTGTATTTTTCACACAGACCAGGATGTAATGAGAGTGGAATTAATCTTTTATCAGATCAGAGTGACTGCAGTGGTAAAGTCACAGGTTTATGCAATAGTCAGTGTCCTTTTCTGTCAGATCCATGTCCTTGAGCAGAGCACGCGTTAGGTGCTCCAGAGGTGCGAGTTTTGATTCGCCATCCAGGTCTGTTTGCTGTAGTTTCACAAAGCGAAGGTGCTGCATTGGCAGTAATGTATAAAAAAAGACAAATGCATTATCAAACCTGATTTTGCGTGCTAATATTACACATTACTACACATTTTTACAAAATTTCTTAGAAACAAGTGTGTTATAGAATTTCTGAGTCATAAAGAAATGTGGCTACTGGCTCATGGTCACATGCATGGCTGTGATTTAAGAGATGGGTGGTTGAATAATTAATGCCTCATCTTAATCCATATTTAACAAGATTGGCACCCTGTGTCGCCTGTGTGGCACATCTTTTTCACATTGCTAAGTATTTCTCAGGGTATCTGCTGTGAAGCCGTTTCCCCTCAGTTGTACATCTGCAAGTCGGACTGGTCTAAAACTTGAATGCTGTTCTGGTACTGAGTAAAAATGTATGTATAGAAGTAAGAATCAAAGCTCTTAAGTATAAAACGACATTTGGCTGAGTCATAGTCTTAATTTTGCATCTTTATGCTATAATTGGATAGTTTTAGATTTTAATCAATTCCATTGGCATTCATGTTTGAGAGCTTTTTATGCTGCCGGCAAATTTTAGTTCCATTTATTCAAGTTAAAGTTTTTTTTGTGCACAGTCAGGTGTCTGTGTGCTGCGTTCCTAAACACAATCATCTTCAGGATGTCTGGATACTCAGCCTGTTTTTCTCTACAGCACCATGTGCAGATAGTCATCCTTTGCTTGTTTGCTTCCAACAGTCTAACATGAAGAGCCTGGAGCATGAGTTGCATTGCCCCGTGTGTAAGGAAATAGTTAAACAGCCTGTGGTCCTGCCATGCCTGCACAGCGTCTGTCTCTTGTGTGCCTCCGAGGTCTTGGTAGCAAATGGATACCCGCCTCCAGAGCTTCCACCAGAACCCAACTCACCAGCCTCCACACCCAACACCCGTTCACCTCGTCAGGCACGCAGGCCCACACCTAAAAATGAACAACGGCCCATCGACCGCGTGCTGCGTTCAGGTTTGTAGTACCTCTCTCCATTTATAACCTAAACTAAAAGAAATGGCAACCATGATTTTCCTTAATTTTCTTTGTTTATAACTGGTTTTACTTTTTTGTTTAAGGTCCACACCCCCCTTCACCATCCATGCCACGGTCTCCCGGTTATGGGACGTACCCAGGTAGACGCCGTAAGGAAGGTCCACCCTTGGTGATGATGTTCCCCTGTATCCCCTGCGGCAGAGATGTTGAGCTGGGAGAGAAAGGCCTTACTGACTGTCTGCGCAACCTCACCTTGGAGCGTATAGTGGAGAGGTAAGTATAGACTCAATCTGCAAACAGAAGATTGGGAGCTGTGGCTCAGGTGGTCGAGCAGGCCATCTCAAGGTCAATGGATCGAACCCCAGCTCCTTCAGATGAATGAATATTAGAAAAATGATCGTGTATGTGACTGAGCGAATGAGACTTGCAGTAAAAAGAGCTTTCTGTGTTTAACTTGAGCAGAAAGATGCTATTTGAGTACAGATTCATGACAAAAACAGTTAGATAACCCTACAGATTGCTGATGTCCTTCAGTGCTCATGATGTTTATGGACAAATGTAAATAAGGAGAGGACTTAGACCTGAAAAGCAGAAGGTATGGGAACAGGTCCAAAACTTATTGTCAGTATTCAGCAGCTGAACCAGCACTGAGCGTGCACTGCAACATGCTGTAGCTACCCTGGCTGACCGCATGTTTCCACAGCTTTCCATTCATCACCTGCTCATTACCATTTGTCTCAAGCACACCCATGGGCTCGACTCACTCTTTGTTATAAACATTTGTGTTCCTTTAATGAGAATTTATTTCATGTCCAAATATTCAACTCATTAAGCCTTTATTTGCTTGGTTGCCAGGTCCCACTTCATTAAAAAAAAAAAAAAAGGTGGAACGAGCTCAATAACGTGAGGCTAAATCAGTCTGTCTTCTCTTTCTCGCTTACCTTTCTCAGGTACAGACACACGGTGAGTCTGGGCAGTGTGGCTGTGATGTGCCAATTCTGTAAGCCGCCTCAAACTCTGGAAGCCACCAAGGGCTGTGCTGACTGCAGGTCTAATTTCTGCAATGAGTGTTTCAAACTCTATCACCCATGGGGAACGCCACGGGCGCAGCATGAGCACATCCAGCCTACACTCAACTTCAGACCAAAGGTACTGAAACACTGACACACGCATACTGTTCATCCACATCTGCTTGTGCTAAAATAAAGCATAAGTGACAGCAGACATGAAGTCTTTTGTTACACTTTTCAACAAGACATGCTTTGCTGAGGGTTTATAAGTATTAATTGTATATGTTGTTAAATAAGTGGTAAATCGAGTGTAGTTATATTGCACTGCATTATATAGAAAGTGTGATTGCCATGTGAGGCACAGTTCAAGTTGCATAAAGGACAGTAATTCTACATTACTGTAAGACTGCATGGATGGAACAGTTATGGTTTCTTTCCATGTGCAAAATATGGATTTCTGACCCACTTAAATTGTAACAACACAAGAAGAAAATACAGAGACCCCTTTACATTTACTTTACTTTTGTTTTTCAGAGCCCTCCACTTGCTCTTTGCTGCTTAGTAAAAGGCAAATCAATAAATTACCCAAGCATACTCACACTTGTGTGCTACATTCCTGTTTTCTTCCAATCAGTAAAATGTGCTTCAGATTAAATTGTTCTCATCTATTTTGCCTGTCTCGCTCAGGTGCTGACTTGTCCAGAACACGACCAGGAGAAGCTGCAGTTCTATTGTCGGTCATGTCAGCGGCTGCTCTGCCCCCTCTGCAAACTGCGCCGCATTCACACCGGACATAAAATCCTCCCAGTGGCCCAGGCGTACCAAGCGCTGAAGGTTTGACTCACAATCTGACATCTATCTCTGTCCCGCACAGTGAAAGGTTTACTAGAGGCAGGAATACACACAAAGAATGTAGTAGTGAAGCCAGCATATATGTGAATAGTGTGAAACCCTCCATTTCACAGGTTAAAATAATATATTATAGTAGTCAAAGACTGCTTCACTGCTTCCTCTGACAAACAAACCGAAATCAGCTGATTGTTGCACAAGTGCAAATGCAACCGATAAACAGGATCGATCGGCAGGCAGACTAACAATTCCAAGGAATTGGACTAGAGAACCGGTTCTTGATTCCCGTCCCTATCTATCCTTCCATCTTCTTTCACTTGTCTGGAACACCTCACCCAGGTGCCATCTGACAAGGTCAGATAAACAACCTCAACTCGCTCCTTTTTATTTGGAGAAGTAGCGACTCTGCTCCAAGTCTTTCACGCAAGACTGCAGAGATGAGATTCTGAGCTATCATGGAGGAATTGTTGCGCCACTTAGACTAAGTCCAGATCTCTAAAATAGTTTTGCACTTCACTAACATTTGAAATGCAACCACCAAATGCAATGAAGGTAAAGATAAAAATGATGCAGTGCTGTTTAAAAAGCTACAGTAATGCAGCTTTAACTGTTAGACAAGCATAGTGTGCAAGATAATGCAGATGTGTGGCTGTGTGAAACTGATAATCTGCGTGCATTTGTTGTTTCTGTGTCGCTTATTTGGTGTTAATTTGACAGGAGAAGATTACAAAGGAGATGAACTACATTCTGTCCAACCAGGACACAGTTTTGGCTCAGATTACCCAGCTGGAGAGTTCCATCACACAGACTGAGGTGATTAATACTTCTGGCCCACAAAATCTCCCAGAACATGGGATTAAAATCAGTCAGCAGCTACTGCAAGTATTTGTTCAGCTTGGCTGTTTAGGATTGGATACTATGTACAACTGCTGCATGTTTCATGCATGATCCAACCTGTTTGACTCTTTTACAGTAAACCTGTTACCTACTATAGCTGGCATCCCTAATCATATCATTACAAACCTATATAACTCCAAAAATGTGTTTTTTCTCAAAGTGTTTTATAATGTTATTTGGACCCTTTTTAAGAATGTACCAGCAGAAGCCTGGTGTTAGTTCTCCAAACTTGTCTTTGTGCTTTTTCCTCACCAGGTAAACAGCGTGTCGGCCAGAGAGCAGCTGGCTCAGAGCATCAGGGATTTGACGGCCACTCTCGCCGAGCGTCACGCTTCGCTCACCCAGGCTCTGGAGGGGGCACGGCAGAAACGAGGCGAGGCACTGGCTGCTCAAGTGGCGGAGAGACGTGGCTTGTTGGAGCACGCTGGGCTCATGGCGTACACGCAGGAACTGCTGAAAGAAACAGATCAGCCCTGTTTTGTGCAGGCTTCTCGGCAGACTCATAACAGGTTTCCTTTTTGTTTACGTTAAGTAATCACTCTCTGATTTGAATAGATCTTAGATTAGCGCTTTCTTTCTTTTTTTGAGGGGAAATCTTCAGAGACTTCTCTTCCTGCATTCTTCTCTGTGTTGTTTGGCTTCAGGGTAGAAGAAGCAGCCTTAGAATGTATAGGAATCATAACTTCATTGGTTCCAATATAGGATTCATGTTGATCATCTTGCCAAATAAAGAAACAGCATAAGCAGTGTTGTCAGTAAATCCAAAGAATAGCACAAAATGTGTGTATTGTCAAAGTTTCCAGTACCATATTTTTATTCTTGGAGTTGCTTTGCATGAGTCTTATTTATATAATAATAAGCCCCTTTGTTATTTTCTTTCTGTAACAAGCTGTTTTACCTCCCGTGCACCTTTGAGCCTACATTCTTATGACTGGCTGCCTATTTTATTACATTTACTGGGACTATTTGTGCATACCCTTAACTCATTATTTGAAAGTTCAGTTTATTGTTGCATCTGTTATTATAAAAGTAAATATCCATCAGAGAGGAGGCAGGGAACACCCTGGCTAGGTTCAAATGTAAATATGTGAAAGGAAATATGGAAAGCCCCACATACAGCACAGTATCTGGAAATAAAAACTGAAGGGATGTCACTAATGTGCTGCTTATGTTTTTTATTATAATAGAAATATAGATTAAAAGCAGTCTTATCTTTTATTTATTAATGTATTTTCTTTTTCATACATCCTTTTAAACTGTGAGTCTTCCTCACTGTCCCTCCTGAAAGCCTTTGATTCCTCTGACGCCGCTCTCCCTGTTTTCACTGCACTAGGCTGAGTAAAGCAATTGAGAATCTGCAACATTTCACACTAGCGGCCGATCCATCATTCAGACACTTCCAGCTGGACGTCTCCAAAGAACTTAAACTCCTGACAGAGTTGAACTTCATCCAGGGTGAGGAGGGTTCTAGTTGAAGGTTAAAAAAAAAGATACGAATGAAATAGCGTAAGAGCAAGTTTTCTATTAACTTTCTAATTAAACATTCACTGTCTAAATAATTTCATACCAACTACATGCGAGTGGGTTATAGAATTATTATTATTACATATATAACATAACTTCATCATTATGTTATTGCCATAGTGCCCTTGGCTCCAGTGATCGATACCCAGCGTAGTCTGGCCTACGACCAGCTGTTCTTGTGCTGGCGACTGCCCCCGGAGTCTGCACCATCCTGGCACTTTTCTGTAGAGTATCGCCGTCGTGGTGTAGTACCAGGAGGAGCGTCCAGAGGTGGGATCAGAGGAGGACTGGCTGCTGCACGCTGGGGCTGGCAGCGAATGGACGAAGTGAGTGGAAGCAGCGCTGTGATTGACAGGTTGGAAATGGACAGCGTGTACGTGCTGCGGGTGAGAGGCTGCAACAAGGCGGGCTACGGAGAGTACAGTGAGGAGGTGTACCTGCACACCCCGCCTGCACCAGGTGAGGGCACACACCGAGCTTCTTAGTTGTCCTTATTAACAACTGAACAGGACGACTTTGTCACAGTGTAAACACACCCAAACAACATGGCTGTTTGAGGAAAAAACAAAACAAACCAGAAACATGTCAAACTAGTTTGACGTGAGGTTGTTTACATGCATGTCACAGATTGTCCTGGGAAAGCAACCACACCTTGAAACTGGACTACAACCAGTTTTATACCATATATATTTTTGGGAGTCAATGTTTTATTTATGAGATCTTATCTGACGACTCAACATTTACCCCAATTAATAATCATGACTATGACACCAAGCAATTGCATCCCAGTTTAAAGTGCAGTGACTTTCAGGCATTGCTTCAAAAAGGTTCAGATGGTTTCCTGCATAAAGTTTTTTAAATTTTCTGCACAAGCAGCCTCTGTAAGCACTGTGACTTTGTCAGAATTATCACCTTATGATTGTATCTCTCTTTCACCAAGCTAACTGATAATAAACATGCTGTGTATGAACACTGTTGTGTAAAAGTATTCGCCCCATCTGTCTTAGTTTTCTTCATATGTCACACTTACATGTTTGAGATCATCAAACTAATTTTAGTATTAGACGAAGATGATGCAAATACATAAAGCACGTTTTTGTATGATGATTTTAATTCTCAGCAAGGGGGGGGGAAGCTATCCAAGCCTACACGGCCATGTGTGAACAAATAATTGCCCCCTAAACCTAGTCATTGGTTGTGATGGCAGCAAGAACTGCAATCCAGCTTTTGCAACACCTGCCAGTGAGTGATTCTCCCAGTCAGTCCGGCTCTGGAGGACTTTTGTTTCAATTCTGCCAAACTGGAGGGTTTTGCGTGTCACACTACCACAACCATATTTGACTGTTGCACGAGTGCTTTTATGTTAGTTTTATCTTGGATTTTATGAGCAGCAAACCTTCAAAACCTTCCAAAAGGTTCAACTTTAGTCTCAGTCATCAGTCCACTGAATATTTTCTCAAAAGTCTTTGGGATTATCAGTATGTTTTTTGGCTTTTTTCTTTGGCTGGCCACCCCTGGTTAAAGAGTGGAGGAGGACTCTGTGGTTTGTTGATGGCCCAAAGTCTTAGAAATGGCCTTGGTAACCCTTTCAAGACTGAGAGATGTCACTCATTTTGTTTCTCATCTTTTCCTTTAGATTGTGGCATAATGTGTTGCTTTTTCAGATCTTTTAGCTTACTTCACTATCAGACAGCTTCTTTTTAAGTGATTCTTGATTCAATCGGGCCTGGGTGTGACATGTTAAATTAAATTCATCTGTCCAAAAAAATGTTGTTAATCACAGTTAATTAAGGATTTAACAAGGGAGATAATTACTTTTTCCATACAGGTCCAGGTAACTTTTTCCACTTTAATTAATGAAATCACTATTTAAAAACAGCATTTTGTATTTACTCTGGTAATATTTTTCTAATATTAGAATTCAATTGATGATCTGAAACATTACATTTGGGATAAATATGCATGAAACTAAGAAATCAGGAAGGTGGAAAATACTTCAACAGTACAATCACAGCACTGTACAGAAACTGTAAATTTGTTAGACAAGAGTCACATTTTAAGTCACTTGAAAAGCCATAATGTGATAAAAATTTGCTTGTTATGTACATTCCACGAGTAGTTTAATTTAACTGACCTGCGATCAGATTCCCTTGAACACCTTTAGGTTAGACTCTTATGCAGAGCTGGTTTAAAGGAGCAGTCCAACCTGATTTTAGTCCCAGCTCCCAACATGGAAGAATCGTCAGGAGACTCTTAGCACACCTTAATGAACTGCATGTGTTTTAGTGTCATTCACATCTTGCAGGGTTAACAATGTGCACTGTACAAACCATAATCCTCAAAAGTATGAAAATATTAATACCTGAAACAAAAGCAACTGCAGAAAATAAATAAACAAGAAAAACGGTGTAAACACGCAGCCCACTTTTCTTGGTGAAAGCTTTATTACTTGGACTTTATTTTCTGATTTATTTTGTCTGTTTCTCTCGCCATGCAGGCACGTTGCTTGTAACAGAAACACAGAAACTGGCACCAACATTAACTTAGCTCACAGTAACTGTGCATGCTGGAGGTAAAACTGTAAGAAAACATACCCAGAGTAAACACCCAGTAAACAGTTCTTGGCTCACAACGTCTTTTGTGTTTGTTTTTTTTTTTTTTTTTTAAACTAGCGTAGCTAAATACAGCAGGCATCTCTGTTACTCTTCCAAATACATTTGCTGTACCTCAAGACCCCAAGGTCTTTAGACAGTATCAAATATGTTATAATTACTATGAAAGGAGATATGAATTTGGATGGTTTATCCCTCTGTTGAGTGTAAAATGCATCACACACACTTGACACGTTCACCACATCGCACCCATTTTTTGTTTTTTCATTTAAAATGAAAGCATTGGAATGCTTGCTGTGGTGAAATGCTTAAAAATCCATTCTCTTTTCTTTTCTGTCATTCCAATTTTTCCTTTCTCACTTATTTCCACTTCTCTCTCTCTCTTCACTTTTGAATCATCTTCACTTTCTTACTCTTTATTTCCTCATCTTTCTCTCATGTATTATTTCCATTTCACAGCTTTCTACTTGTCATCCTCAACTGTGCTACTTCCACGCTGCCAAACTACGTGCCTCCTACAGAACGTAAGAAGTGCACTCATACGTATCCTCTCACCAAATCTCTGTACCCCATACCACTAAATTATTTGGTCTTTTCCCTGTTTCTCTTTACGGTCATCCCACACATCCTCTGTTCTTCCACCCCTGCTTAGACACCCACTCATCCCTCCGCCTCCCACTTTAGCTCCTGTAACGAGATCTCTCTGAGTGCTGATGAGGTTTGCGGTTTGTTAAGACCTGAGGCTTAACAACATGGATCTGATTCAGATCTAGGGCTTTTTAACCATCGATTTGAGTGATTGTTGAATTCCTCGTGTCCTTGTTGGCTGTTGTTTCCTTCCTGCTATTGCATATCTTCCCACTGTACTTCCTGTGGAAATACTGCACTTAACGCTGCCAAAGCTTCTGTATTTTACTTCCTGAGTCATCAGTGCATTGTGTGGACCAGTGTCCTTTTCTCTTCCAGTGCTGGTGGAAGGAGGTGCATGCCTACTCTGTGGTCCTCTCCCTCTTGGCTCTCCTCTCAGCTGCTTCTTATTCTCCTCACTGTTTTTCTCTTTGCCGTTTTCTGATTGTAAATCTGTCTGTCACCTCCTGTCACTTCTAAAACCCCCATGTGTCATCTCTGTATGCACCTGTCCCTTTGTTTTCTCAATTTTCCCTCTTTCTTGCCTCCATTCTCTTCTTCTCTCCCCTCCCTCTGCTGTGTCCTCTGTCACACTCTCTCCTCTCAGTGCTTAACTTCTACCTGGACTCTCGCTGGGGTCTCCACGCCGACCGCCTGGTGGTCAGCAAAGAGCAGCGTTGTGCCCGCAGCGTTCCTGGTCTCTCTCTGCTGCAGGCTGCCGACCACGCCCTAACTTCCTGTCACCTGACTTCTGACCTACTTGTAGGGGATGTAGCCATTACACAAGGACGGCACTACTGGGCATGCTCAGTGGAGCCTGGGTCTTACCTTGTGAAGGCAAGTGAATTCATGTGCACACATTTCAACAATCATTGGTTATTATTAATCTTTGCCTTTTTTTCCGCAAAGTGTCTCTGTTCTGTCTTCCTCCCCTCAGCCCCCCACCGCCCCCCCCACTGTTGACAAAGTGCTTGCTCATAGGGTTTAATCTGATTGTTGGGGTTTTCTGTTTTCTCCATATTATTGCAGGATTTATACTTATAATATAAAGTGCCTTAAGTCCTTGTGATTTGGCACCATTTAAATAAAACTGAATTGAACTGAGCATTTCATGAAAACGTACTGCCAGGTCAATATTCCCATTACTGTGTGTAGAGTATAGTATAGACTTTTTAAAAAAAAAACTAAATATTCCAGATTAAAAATGCTTTAATCTTCTTAAAAAAAGTACCAAATTTGAGCACTGCTTAAGGCCACAGGTCATCAGATTAAGAAAGACTAATAAAAACAAATGTGGTCGGTGAAACTCAAGGAAAATAAAACTTTTGTGTTTTTATGTTTATGTTTTTGTGTCGTGACTGCAAACTACCTTTTAACAGTTTCTATTTTAGTTTGAAGAAGAGCACTAGAACAGACAAATGGCCTCTTTGTCCAAACAATCTCAAAGTACAAACTGGCCTGTGTGATACCCAGAGGTCCGAGATGTACGGCTTTAAGGGTATTAAAAAAAATCATAAAATCTAAATTTAAAATGTCCTCAGAGTTGGTGTGAGGAAGGTTCAATGGGAATGATATGTTAATGAAGTTAAAGTGTGATTTCATCATATTTGGTACAATGTAAGATCAGCCTTCTGTCATTTCATTCAACCAAAATGAAATGTTTGAATGAAATGACAAAGTGTGTGTGAATGTGTGTGAATTTAAACACACTGTCTGCCGCCTTCCTTTTTAAAATGAGCCCTAATCCACTTATAATAGTGACACGAACCCAGAGAACACATAAACCCACCACGCGGACTACAAGCAGTTTGTTCTCATTTCCGTGCCTCACCCTTGCTCCCTTTTCCAATTTATTTACCTCTCATTAGTAGATGGGGATCTGCCTTGTCTAGGAGTCGCAGCCAATCCCCTCTGAGGCTTTCCCCAAAGTGCAGCCTCAATTCATGCTTACGCCATCTGCTGTTATCTATTAGAAATGCTGTCGAATCTAAATGAGGAAATGGTTCCAGCTTGTGAAATAACCCAAACTATACTGAAACTAATATACCTAATAACTGTAATTCTCTTTTTCTCCATGGCTCTATTTAAAGGTAATATAAACTCCAGAGTTTTAACTACATCATTTATTTTCTCAATGCAGATTCCAGCTGCCATAGATTGAGAGGCAGACAACCCTTCACACCTATGGACAAATTAGAATTGCCAATTAACTTAACTTACTTGGGACGACGTCTGAGTACCAGAAAGGCCCCAGCCAATATCAAAAAGGCTGACATATCAAATATGTCACCCTTATTTACCACCAATAAGGGCGACATACAACAGCTTCCCATGTATTCTTAATGATGGGTTTTGATACCTCGTATATATTAATAAAGATATTGTCTGATGAGCATTAGAATAGTTTCCAGGTTTTTAATCAAGGGTAGCTGCTCAGTTCAGAAAAGAGCTTCAATGGTTACTCCTATTGTTTTAAGAAAAAGGCTAATCCATTCTTTAAAATGCATCCACTTAATTAAAATAAGGACAAAATTGGATAACTTAAATGAGGTTTGCTATAAAAATAAGTTCTTTATCAATTACACAATGGTTGTTTCTCTTTTCTTTTTGGAACAGGTGGGAGTGGGCCTGGAGTCCAAACTGCAGGAGTGGTTTCACCTTCCACAAGACATGGCCAGTCCCCGGTGAGCAAAGAAAATATGACAGCTCCAGATCCAGCCTAATAGATTTTAACTCCAGCAGTGATGATCATGCAAATTACGATTTACTACAATATTAATGCTTATTTATGTGTATTTAGGATCCACTCTTCAAATAGGATTACAGATTAGGTTTAATTTAGTATAAACAAAATCTTAGGTGTGCAAAAAGTAGGAGGCTCTAAATACTTGACTCCACCTGCCAACATTTGTCACACATGCTGTGACTGCAACACCACAAAAACTAGTTTAAAGAAAGAAAGCCGGTGGTCAGAAAAGAACTTAAGAGCTCGCTCTGTCTCTCTGCAGCTACGACCCAGACAGCGGCCATGACAGCGGCGCAGAGGATGCCCTGGATTCTGCGCCGCCCTTCTGCTTTCTGACTATGGGGATGGGTAAAATCTACCTGCCGCAGCACAGCTACCACCATCAACAGCGGGACACCAACAGCAACGGCCATTCATCGCCCGCTGGCCTCACTTACCCGCTGCCGCCCCGGCTCGGTGTGTGCCTTGACTTTGAGAAAGGGCGCGTCACGTTCTACGATGCCCATTCCTTGCGGCCTCTTTGGGAAGGCCACGTGGATTGCACCGGCCCCGTGTGCCCCGCTTTCTGTTTCATTGGTGGAGGGGCCCTACAGCTTCAAGAGCTGGTAGCCAATCGCAACGCAGATCAGACTCCGGTCAGACGGGTGACCATCCAGCCGCGAGTTTCCAATTTAAATAATGGCTGATCTGAAGTTGGTAATCGGGAATGTATTTGGTTAATTTGTGAAGTATTTACAAAGCTAGAGCGAAAAGTTAGACATCTCAGCGACTTTGGTTTGTATTTAATTTTCTTCTACAAGAAAATGTTTCTATAGCAACAAATATGCAATGTAATTATGTTTCTTACATTTTTGTTACATGCAGTTTTGCAAGAGTTACTGCTTAAGTAGTGTCTGGACTATCCAGCACCTGATATGTAATTATATCTTTGATGCTTGCACTTGTAGCCAGGCTATACTGCATACATTTATAATGCTAATGTATACATAGCTTCACACAGTGTCGTCTTTCATGTAGAAGCTTTTATTCTGTCATTTCGTGTCCTTAATGGTTCTCTTTTGTTTCAGAGATATGAACATTATGTGAATACAAAAGAGCTTTTATTGCATCTATAACTAAATCTGTGTTTAACCACAGCTAATGCTAGTCATTCAGCCATTATGATCCCAACCAAAGTGATTGTTTTTCTGGGATGTAAATGTGGTAAATTAGAGGTAGAGAGGAACAATGAGGCAATACTGTAATTAGAGGCTCCAATTATACCTCTGCTGCACAGCTAATCACTAGTTTCCACACTTCTGTTTGTGCATCGCTGTTTTGGATTTCAAATAGTCTGATGTTTGTCTGTGTGTGTGCGTGAGTGTATGTGTGTGCATTTGGGTGTTTAATTCCCTGTTTTCACGGGGGCGTGTGGCTTGACTGATAACGGCACCGACTGGCAGATAGTGAAAACTTGTTTTCTCGCACACAATACTTTGGATTTTTTTCCCCCAACCTTGCTTGATTGTAAGTTAATGAGCAGCGCTTCTCATGAAAAGAAACAGAAGATTAACGTGTAAACTTCGTCTGCTGACAGAATGTTTGCAAAAGAAAAATGGATTAAGGAAGGAAACACTGAATAAATTCAAATTGTTTAAATTATTACAGACTCACCTTCTGTTTCATTGTGTTTCCGTGGTTGTTAGAATTCAATCAGCGTTTCAGACTGTTCTTAATCGGCGTCTTTACTGTGCTCCGGCAGTGAAACGTTGGCGCCGTTTCAGCGCTAGGGGGCAGCAGTACTCCGTCTCTGAGCAAAGCACTAGAGACACACGCAGTTACTGTAATGGTCTGAATACATTTATTTGGAAAGGAGAATCACTGAGGATGTTCCCCATATATTATTTGGTATGTGATACTGGTAAACAAATGACTGAAATGTGCTGCTAACCTTATTCTTAAATACAAAGATAAATATTTGCTTTGTCTTTCTTTTTTTTGCCATATAAAGAAAATATTATGATGATGGTGATGAAGAAGAATTAAGGAATTGTCAAACTTAGTTTTAAAAAAAAATAGAGAGCCACAGGTTTGATCACTTGAATTAAATAAATAACAAATTAACAAACCAAGTTTGCTCTGCTTTCTTTGTGAGCGATCTCTAAAGTTGACCTATTATACTTTTCCTTTTTTTCCATCATACATGTCCTGTTACAGTTGTGGATGCTTCTATTAAACAAATCAAATTATGAGGCCAGCTTATGTATACAAGTAATTGCTATCAACCAAGTGCAATTCAATGCAGTTTTATTTATATAGCGCCAAATCACAACAACAGTTGCCTCAAGGTGCTTTATATTGTAGAAACCTAGGGAAGAACCAGGCTTTGGGAGGGATGGCCATCTGTATGACCAGTTGGGGTGAGGGGCACAGAACTCTTTCAGAGTTTTTTCTACTCTTGGATCTACATGAAGTGTTTCTAAAATGACCGCTTGTGTGATGGTGAGTTTGAAGGTTGTCTGTCTCAAGTTGCCCTGCAACAAACTGGCGACTTCTCCAAGGTGTACAACCTCTCACTCTCACCCTACTACACCTGAGCTAGGCAACAGCCTCCCACGAACCTGAATTGAATAAGTGGAAGAAGATGGATGGATCTGTATGATGTCAAAAAATGGGGATAATCTCTATAAAATGGTCATCTTGGACGCATTTCTCTGTCTGAACACGGCACCCCACCCACATGGTGTTCAAGCTCTCCATTTTTGAAGGGCAGCCAATCAGAGGAAAGTTGGCATAAAGACAGAGTAGCAGTTTGTTTCAGACCGAGTCTCGGTTTAAGACGGATCGTTTAGAAGTGTAAGTCATGCGAAGCTACTTTAGTAAAGGCAAGGATTTAAATATGAATTTTAAAATGAACATGTTTAAAATTCGCAGCTTACCACATTAGCATACTTGTGGCATATATCTACATGTGGTTGTTTAGCATAATACAAATTATTCATCTATTTGTTAAGGGGCCAAACTGATGCCAACTCACATTCAATGTACACAAGTGGCCTGAAAATCTTGAAACACAAATGCACATGGGAGGACACAACCAGAGAGCAGCCTTTGGACTTTAAACCATTACACCTCTAATGATTTGCTACACTTTGGCCACTGATAGCTGTGGCATTAAATCATTCACTTAACAGCACACAAACCTTTACACGTTGGCTGATCTAACTCATAAAGTCTAACCGGATCACTCATGCCAAGTTCCCGAACTCCACAGAAAAAGCATTCATTGCCAAACGATCTCTTGGAATTATGTGCTGTAAAGGATGTGTAGGATGTACCAGTAAATCAAATTTTACTGTTTACACAAATGCAATAAAAAGTTAACTTATAACAGACATTCTGTACGTGCCCTTTAGACCCAGGCTGCTGCTAACATAGTGACTAAGACAGGAGTTTACTCTGATAAAGCAAAAAAAGACGTCACCTGTTGGTTGAAACAGACTGGTGACTTGGTAGATATTTCCAAATGTTTAGATGTTTGCCCTTTCCTCATAACAAATAATATGCTTATGGTTTTTTTCCATGTTTCGAAAATAACATCCCTGCTCATGAGATTCTTTTGGTCAATGAAACAATCGGGGTGAGAGCAATGAATAGAGATGACCATCTGCTTTTGATAGATGTATTAACACCTCACATGTGCAGGCACTTAGCATTCCTTATGTAAATGTAATGTAAATCACTGCCGTTTACCTTTTATGAGCTTCAATATGAAAATCCACATATGTGTTTAATTGGACCCACATTCAAGGGGAAGCTGTATGGGGATTTGGGATTGCCTCGACCACAAAGGGAAAATAAAAAATGAAGGAGAAAAAGAGAGATTGAGAGAAAAATAATAAAGCGTATAGCCTTGACACAAGCCAAGGTTCTTTCTTTTTTTTTAACGTCCTTATGCACACAGATAAAAATACAACCTCCAAAGGGAGATTTAGCTCTGATCCCCCATGATATAGAAGAAGTGGAATGTACTGTAAAGTATGAATATGGCCTGCGCAACCTTCCACCTACCCCCCTGCTTGCTTGCTGCACCTCTCTTCTTTTAGTCCAAATCTGTAACAGATTGGGTTTAGTCTGACTGGAGGTATGCAGCCACAACACCACATGTAGGGGTCTGCATAATCCCTCCTTTGAGTATTAAGCACACAGCATGGGCATTCTTTTAAAGACCTGGCAGGAATTACTAATACATAATCTCCATGATCATCATTTAGTATAGTTCAAGGGGAGAGGATGGGGGTGGGGAGGAGGCAATCATTTGAATTTATGAGGGATCTCGGGGGTATATACAATCTGTGAGAGACAGTGTGTGGTGCCATCTGGAGAACACATAGGACTCGGTCTGCTGGAATCCCCAAACCCAGCCAACATGGAGCTGAACGTCATGTTCAAGAGGCCTGAGATGTTTGTTTAATGCACAGAGTGGTTTCTATAGCCTGAAGGGGAATACATTGTTTAAGAGGAACCAACTTAATGCTATTCTGCTGAGTCAAAACTATTACCATGGTTCTTTGTGATGGAGGCCGGCACTAAGAATTAAACAGACAGGGGGGTGAATAATTTTTAAAAAGACATCATTATAATGCGCATGTGATTCAAAGTTGATTTTGCCAGCTCCCACTAAAACACAGCAGCAAAACTTTTATGTAATTGAAGAAGTACATTTATTCTTAAATAACCGGACAAACTTTTTATATATATGCAATCACAACAGGCGACGAGTCCTCCTCCATGTGACACAGGTTATTTGCCGAAAGGATTGAATCACACTCAGATCATTCGCTTCTTTTACTGAGTTTGCGCCGCCTTTAAATTTAATAACGCTGCCTGGATATTTTTCTTCCAGACGCAGTGATTGCTGAAACATTTATGTTCCTTTTACCCGTCCATCCATCTCCACATGAGACGAAATGGAATTCATAATATACAACTTCCTGCTTTTATCGCATTGATGATCTAAATCGAGGTAGGAGGGGGAGAAAAAATCAATCAGCTAAATGTTGGCTAAGAGGATTTGAGGGGCATAGCAGGGCCATCTCTCCTCACTATTCTAAATGAGGGGTGACAGTAATGCTTGACGGAGCCCATATGGCCACTGTAACCCACTGCACTGCAATTGTGAGGGAAGACACAGGGCTAAGTCAATTTAATGTTTACACTCCGGTGGCATATCCCACTCTATTGGATTTGTTTACTAAGCTTTGTATTCTCAATTGAATGATACAATTAGCATTATGCAATGAGTGTGTAGTGGAAGGCGTGACACATACGCCGCGCAGCCCTACAACTAGCATGTTTTTGGCATGATACTGTACATTACAGGCCTAGATGTTAAGAGTTACCACTCCCATGTACGTCTGTTAAATATAAAGCTGAAGCTTTTTCTTGGCTAGAAGTAGTGACTCCTTAGAGAAGGAGCCTCAAACATATGGAGCCAGAGCCAGCCTGCCAAAGGATCCAATTGGACCCAGCGCATGGGTTTGCAATGTGTAAAAGTGCAGCAAAGTCATTAATAATTACAGCACTTCAAAGGAAGAGAATGCTATTGCTGAAAATTAGGTGATTGCAGCATTACTGCAGAGGTTGGGAATGTCTGGGTAATTTTACAAGTTTTGAAAGATGTTGACAAAAGTTATTTGACTCATAAAGATGTAAAATTTGGTTGTTGTTAGGATCTAAGTGGCCTACTTCATGTGAAGATGAGCAAATGTGAAAAAACTGAGATGTACTGTTGAATTAAGCTTAGAGTATTTTGTTTTCAATGAGACACTTCAGGCTGTTCGTCGTCTGTTTTGTAAAAAGCTGGTTCATTAAATGTGGGCTTTTTAATGTTTCATTCCACTGGGGAAATTTTCAAGGTTTTTCGTCTTATTATCATCATTATTATTTTATACATATTATTATGCATGGGTTTTACAGGCCAGTGAACTGGGACTGCATGTGGCCCATGAACTAAAATGGGTTTGACACATATGACACCCCTGGAAACCTCTGGTATACACAGTGGCTGTTTCCTCCTGTTAGACACAAAATTTGATCTTTTAGTTTAATTTTTGACAAGAAAGTAAGCAACTGTATTTTGCATAATGCTGAACTATCACTCTAACCTCTTAAACCAACAATGTGAATGCCTCACGTTGCAGATTGATTTTACGCTAACCTGAAAAGAATGGTTCACTGGTTAGAACCATTAAAATCCTGTCTTTTCAATCAAGTGAGTGAAGTGAACCAAACTTTATTGCATAGCTTTTGGCCCTAAGGTGTAACTTTTAGGATGGCGTAGCTTCAGATTTAGTATGTCTGTAGTCTCTGCCTGTAACTTAACAACTTGGATATTACTGTTTCCATAAAACCGAGGCGTGGGAATAGCATTTTAAAGAAACTAATGGTACAGAATCTTTGTAACAAATGGTGTGAGCAGGTGTGGGGCCAGTGCATGTGTGGTAAGAAATCAAGATTTTGGATTGAGCTTTACAGTATGCACTGTGACATATCCACTCAGTAAATCAGTCAGTCAGTCAGGACGCAGCACACTGAGATTGGTTTTCCACCATGGTCAAACATGCTGAGTCGGACCTCAATGTCCCCTGCACAGTAAAAATTCCAGGTTTCTGAAAAGGAAAAAGGCAATTCAAATCAGCGTGTCAACAGGGGATCTGTAAACCACACGTTTCCTGGACGGCTCTGTCAAGACCAGCTGTGCACACATCATAGCCTGTCTGATCTGTGTGTGCACTGTTAAAGAAAGATGGACATGAAGGGGGGAAAAAACACAAAAAGAAGGAGACGTGGGAAGTAATACCAACAGACACACTCAAAACATGTAATAGAGAAGGGGGAGTAGGTATTTAATCTGTGAAAACAAATAGGACCAGCTTTCTGAAGTCTAATGACTCCTTAGGGCTATCTGTTACCACCCTGCAACAGCCCACCCTGGCCTTCGTTTCTGTGCCTCATCACCTTCCAGATGCTCACCCAGTGAAGGGGTGAAAGGTTGGCAGGTGCCTTAAGGAGCAGGGAGGAGCCTCGGGGTCAGATTTCTGTGAGGTTGAGCAGTCGTGATCTTTGGGTTGAGAGGGGTGGCGGGGCAATATGGCTTGTGTCAAGATGGGCATGACTGCAGAGCAGCAGTCTGACCCAATCAACTTCATTTATGGGTAATGACAGACAGACAGCCTGTCTGATGTGGTGGCCTCATTGAGCTGCCACTTCCCACCCCAAATCCATAGTCCTCCAATCCTTGACCTGTAGCATTTCAACATAAGGTCAATGGCAGTCACCAGCGGCATCAACAATGGCGTATCTTTGTGTGGTTTCAATTGCAAAACTGACCTGTAAATGTGAAATAAATTATTTACTTCACCTTTCAAGCGCCAGGCGCTGATTACATTTGGCGTACCGCGCAATAGCTTAACTCTGTAGCTGCTATAAATGCATAATTAGTTTGTAGAGTAAATCAATAACGTATGGATTTATGCTTGGATGACCAAATCTATGCGATTTCCCCATTCATGCAAAGCAAGAAAAGAAACAAGAAAGGTCATTCTCTGCATAATGAGACACCAAAAGCGATATCTTGAATGCAGTCAGTGATGCTTGCATCCATCGACTGGGCGTAATTAGTTTTTTGTCTTTAACTTGATGTTCAGTTTGGCAGATCTGCCTATTTAATGCTTGTTTCAGTTTATCCCAGACCTCCTTAATACAGTATAGTGAAATAAAGTTTGCCATGTCTACACTAAAATCAATGCGCTTTGTCTTCCTGATGGTCTATAGCTGCATTTAATTTAGCAATACAGAAGCATCTCCCAAAGAGCTGTTTGCATCGCCTCTTTCAAGGGAAAACAATGTAGTGAGCAGATCGGACTACTAGACAGAATTCCCCCTTCCTGCCATTACCATCAATTATGTAAACACAAGACGAGGTCAGTTTATTCCAGTCTAGACATGCAGCTCTCCATCATCCGCCCCTTGCTGCGTGCACAGCACTGACCCACATTAATACATTTATAATCAATACCTCCTCAGGTCCTGTGGGCATACTTGCCTATCAGATGTTGAAGGAAATTGTGCAGTCCAATTTAAAATGGCCGGGGGGTGGGTGGGGGAACTTTCATAGCCATGTGCCAATTAGTTCCACTGTCAATAACGGTAATCCTAAAGGACACTGTGTTTCAGGGTGAGAGGAGAGAATGGATGGAGGGAGGAAGGGGACATCATCAAGCTTATGCCCGTTGTTAATGGCTGTTACACTGACAAGAAGCATTTGATCAGACACTCACACAGACACACACACATTGACACACACACACACACATATTGTGGCCTATGAATGTGGCTGAAGGGGTTGTGTTATGGGGCAGAATTACACATGAAGATAACAAGTAATGACGTCTTATAAAGGTCAACAAACAAAGCACTAGTGGGACAAACGCAGGCTGTGTGATGAGATTCATTAGGACAGCGTTGATAGCGTGGAGAGAGAGGAGAAGAGGGAATGGGGGGGCGTGGGAGGTGGAGGGTGAAGGGTGAAGGGTGGGGGCCACATTCCTCCACTGTTTCACTGCTGCCATCACAGCAGCAGCTGAAACAGGTGTGTCTCTTTACTCGGGCCACCGAGGGCAAGTGCTGGTCTCACATGGTTAAGGATGGTCACACTTGACCACACTCTGACCTTACACCCAACGGAGTAGCCCGAGACTTCATTAAGTGGGCCCTAAGTAGCGCAGGGATCCCACAACTATTATGTCTGCAATTTAATACAGGCCCTGGCTGTCCATAATGATCGCGGCTCAAGGGTATTTATGAGCTGTGTGCTTATCAATGTCAAAACCTTCAGGAGTCCCACTTTAAGTCCAGGACACCCGATGAGAAGGGTAGCCGGGTCCTCCACCCTGATGCCCCTACTTTGATTCATAGCCACCTCAACTGTCTGAAGAGCCTCTTCTTAAACTTTAAAGTTAGCAGACAAACTCAGCTTCACTCGTTATGATCCATCTGGGCACAAAGGTGCCGTTTGAAGCCGAAAACAAAGGAGACAACCGAGAAGTAGCTTTGTTTAAGGACACATCAACACAGGCCTAAACTAATGGTCTTATTGGGATAACACACACCTTGTTGCACTGAGACTTGAAACCATTATACACGATGTAAAGATTAACACTTGAAACTCGATCTATCACGTATCTGCCTAAAGATGTGACTGAAAACTGTTCAAAAACAAAGACATTAAAGCTTCAGGTTGTGGTGACGGGTAACAGTGACTGTTAGTGGCAGGAAGACCTAGCTAAAAATTGTTCTTCATCTGATTCTTCTTTCAGGTCATTTCATTTCATTTATTGTCAGCTTAAAATATAACAAGTCTCTTCTCTCGCTCCGTGCCTCTCAAAATCTAACAAAAGAGAGGATTATGGTGGTGCTCCTCACTGAACATCTAATATAGAGTTGGAGGCTCTGCTGTAAGCATTTTAGCATTTAGCCATTTAGCATTTCTTTTTGTTACTTTTTGTTTATGAGACTTCTGACATCTAAAGTTTAATACTCGAAGTGTTACCCTCGAGGACAACACTTTTTCTGACCTCTCTTTGGACGAGCGATGTTGCTCTCATTGTGTTTCAGGGTTGTCAGCCACACCCCAGTGCCTGGATCACCCACGCCTAAAAGGTCATCAGACCATCACTGGGGCTGGACATCATGTCCCACTCATCCTCAGAGTGCCATCTATTGTTGAGCTTGTTGACAAGTATCCTGTTATGACCCCAGAGTACTTGATAACTCATGGGAGGCAATCTGTTTCTTGCTTTCTTCTTCTCATGTTTTTGTGGTAACATCAGAAACGATTTGATTCCATAGACCAACTGAGTTTTGTTTCCCTAGGCGTTGTGGGCTTTCTTTTCCTTTTATTTCTTTGGCCTTGGAAGGCTCTGAAACTTATCTGCTTCCTTTTGTTTTTTGCACTTGGTTTGTCTTTGTTAATTATCTCACTGTAAATAAAAGTCATACTTTAATACACTTAAGAGTGTTTCCGCTGCTTTTTCCCCTTGTTGCGCTTGGTCCCATATTTCCAGTAACTCCCAGTGTTCCCCTAGACATCACGTCAAGGCTGTGGCATTGACATAAATTACATTTAAACACTTAAGTAAAAGAGTAGATTAACCTTCTCAAGGCAGGCGTTGCCGATTTGCAACAGTTAAAAACTAACAACCTGATTACCCCACATACATATTTTGAGGTTTTTTTTTTTTTACTCAGAAGTACCACTGCAGGACTTGGTTGTGCATTAGCAACAAAAAGTTTAATTTGAGCCTGAGAGGGTTAAAAAAAAAGCCAACTCAGTTTTATTACTAAAAATGTAAATACACTTCACAATTTTCCATTTCTAGTCAATACACTGTAAAGTTTTTTAATGAATATTGCAATTAAATTAGTTCCTGAAGAGGTTTAAGGAGAAATGGGCCATGCTTTTTCCGATGATTCTTCATCTTTCATCAGTAAATCTGAGGTTGATGAGCTCTAAGCCTTTGCTAATTGGTTTAGCATTTTCCAGCCAGGCTGTACTAATTTTTAAGTTGTTTTCCAACCCACGTTTTCATGGAAAAAACCCTGAGTTTGAGAGATTTCATCTTGTTTTGCCCCTTGTTTGGATTCCCAGACACGTATCACTTCTTCTTGTTCTTGGTCACCAACCAAAAAAAAAAAAAGAAATCTGTGCATGGACTGGACTGTAGGTCACTCTTTGCTTTTTCTCAAGCACATCAACACTCACATCTAATGACAACATTACACACAGCTACAGTCTCCAGCTCAGGAAACAGAGGGTTCCTGTTTTTGAATCCAGGCTCTATTGTTATCTTAAACAGCATTTTGACAGTCCACACACACTCGCCCCCTCCTCTCTCCTTCTGGCTTTTTTTTAGCGTTTTTTTTTTAAATCTCCCCAGCTTGCTTCACACACTTGAGATATTACACAATTAGTATCTAACCAATCTAGATCCTTATATAGCTTTGTAGTAGCACACATTCTTATCTGGACCTTTCACTCGGCTAATATTGACAAAGTCAAGGAGATAGAGTCAACACAACGCTCCATTACCACTGTTCCTGTTTTATCTATGGGCCTTATCCTTGCTTTCTGGCTGGAGTCACACAATCACTGCAGTTTCTGCTCTTAAATACCAAGTATCTCCTCAACAATCACCGTCTCTGCCAATCCCTGTCACACACCGTCTTTATGCTTTTGTTTCTCATTCCTTTTACTTGCACTGCTATATATATATATATTCACTCACCATTGTGAGAACTGAGATGCTGCATGCAGGCTTTTGTGCAGCTGAAGGTGTTAGAGGGATTGAGGAAAGTCTGGATAAGCAACAGCTGGATTTAATGCACCATTAAGGTCATTGGTTGTTCAAGCTGCACCTGCAAATCTCCTGATTTCACCCCCTGTTTAAAGCTCTTTCCCTTGTCTGCTCCCTCCCTCCCCTCATTTTTTCTCTTGCCCTCTCCTCTTTCGTTCACATACTTTGTCAGGCCTTTCTTTTTTATTTGTGGTCCTCTCAGCTTTCCGTGTCTGGTCCTACTCCTGTCCTATCAGCTTCGAAAGCCCCCACCCACCCCTTCTTTCTGGTTCTTTTACAAAAATAACTCTTTCACTACACACCCCCTGTCTTCCTTTATTTTTATTTTTTGCTTTATTCTGCATATCCCACTCTGTTTCTTTTTTTCAAGTTTCAATATCTCATTCTCTCAGTTTTCATGCCCCTCCTTCTCACAGGCTGTTGTGTTGTGTCTGCCAGGCCTGCTCGATTGGAGGACAGGTTTCCTGAGTACTGGAACGGAACAGGAGCTGGCAGGGAGATACACTGAGAAAAGCCAGCTCAACCGTTCCCACTGAGAGTCACACGCGCTCACAGCGCTGCCCACACCAGTGTATTCCAGGCAGGACACGGCACACGCTATGATGTATGTAATGATGTGGCATGTCATGGGTAATTCCACCAGGATTCACTTTATCATGGCGATGGAGAAACCTGACCTTGGTAGTCTGGTGTGTATCATGTCATGTCTGCTTAACAGTAACAAGTGCAGGGCCAAATGCAAAAACAGGATTAAACCCCAAAGACTGACGGTGCGCAGACCCTGTCTGCTTCTTTTTTATTATTTACCCAAATAGATCTCAAAAATGAGATCTATTTGCTTTCACACTTCTCAGTCATGGATAGACTTCCATACTTTATGTGTGTGACATGTAGGTGAGGAACAAATGGCTAAAATATATAAATGAAATAGTCCATGCACTTTTTTTTTACATGGATGAAACTTTGTAGGTTTTTCAAGACTTACCCTCAACCCAATTTTACCATTTTAAATTTAAGATGCCATGCTCTCAGGCGATGAACTTTAACAAACTCCTCCAACAGATTTATTAAGATTGATATGATAGTTGATCAGTTTACTCATCAGACTTTGGTGATGCTAAGTTGTAATGCTTTTGAGTTTTTCGTGTTGCCTCACTCGTCTGTTCTTCTAACTCATCTGTCCCAAGCTTCACAAGCTTGATAGAGTCCAGGTCTAGAGACATCTACATGTCGGTATTGACCAGTGACTGTAGAAAACAGTCATTGTCATAATCATTGGTCAGTTCTTTTATTTAGTCATTGACATTGACTCACAGACATAGCACCACCTAGCGGTGACAGGAAAGTAGCATTATCATCATAAACATTGTTAGATATTAGCGATATTTTCACTTTAAGCTCTACAGCAACATGACTTATGATTACTGGGTGTTCTCCAGTGGCACTTAGTGGGCACAGGAAGTCATGCATTAAGTTTTATAATCGGCTAATTTCTAAACATATATTTTAAATCTTCCAGATGTGGCTTTTCCCATATGTCACTGAATTGTTCAGAAAAAGTAACTCTGAGACTTTTGTGAAGCTTTCTTTGTGGGCTCATGATCGTGATTATTGGACCATTAAAAAGCTAATAAAACATAATGGAGTTGCATCATTCACCCCTACTTGTGCTGCAGCTCCTTTTTATGACAGTCACAAGCAATAAACATGTAGACCATGTAATAACAGAAGCGAGGGTGGTTTTACAAAGTCATTCTCAAGATAAAGTATCCTTGAAAATACAAACTTGTTACATTTCAAATGTTTTGCAACACCCGACATAAAACCCGACTAGCCTCAAGTCTTCCATATTGTAGTCTCCATTAGCAGAAGAAACAGGATCTAGCCCTCTGGCACACGCGCAGATTGTCACTCACACTATTAACACTGATGCGGATAAACATAAACACCACCATCCTAAGAATAACTTCCATTTTTTTCCCAAAGAATGATGTTTATTTCTCAGCTGCTCTTCAGTGTGTTCCTTTTTTTTACAGCCGCGTGAATAATGTTTACATCTCCCACCGGTGACTTTACCCTGGAGAGATCTGTTGTCCCATGCACCTGGACAGTTCATCACCCCAGCTGAACAGATATGTCCCAGAGCACCCGAGGAGAAACTGAGATCAAATGACCGTGAGTTCCCGGTGGCCCCTAATTAAATTGTTGTTGGATTCCTCGCTTTGGAAAAAGAAAAAAAGCATTAGTATTTATGGATAGCTTTTAGGTGGTGCTAATGGTAATCTGATTTTCAAAATGGCTTTTCTAAATTAAGAGGATGACACAGAGGCAGAGTTAGAGGTCTGATGTAAGTTAGAGGTCTAATGTGTGTTAAAAGCCTGACTGGGGGCCTCATTAAAGACTTGCTTGACAAAGTGTTTGCTTTCTCTCAGCTGACAGGGTACTGGTGTTGTTAATAAATCAGACAGCAGTTTAGTGAAGTGTTTTAATGAAAAGCGAAAAGACAGCGACAACATTAAGATTTATTGAGACGTGCAAAAAACACGGGGAGCTGTTGTATTTAATCTTCCCAAACACTGTCTTCTTACTTGTTCTGTACCGTCCGATAACTACAACAAGAAAGCAATTATATAGAATATAATAAGGATTTTATAAATCATTTAAA
>NC_135187.1:14642055-14807055 GCF_041146795.1 Maylandia zebra
CCAAAGTGCAGATGTTAGCCGTAATGCCTAGGATATCACCTCATACCAGCTGTGCAAACGATTTCATAACATCATAACAAATGCAGTGGAAATAAAATGAAAGAAATACGTATTCGTGTAGTTATTACTCATCCAGTGAAAAGCCCCGTATGTACATTCTTTATCCTGTTGGGGCAGCAGAGGATCAGAAGTCAAATATTCAGACGGCATTTAGCTGTAATACACAAAACGTCCGCATGATGGCAGAAGCGGAAAAGAAAACAAAACCACCTGGTTTCAAGACAAGAACGCAGGTAAATTAACACTTCAGTTTTTAAGTGCTCATAGTTTGTTTCTTAGTGTTCACTCAGCAGGAAAATGCATTTATATTAAATGTGTTTACAGCCTTGTAGAACCAGAGATTGTGGCCTCACAGACTGTGACCACATGTTCATGTGACCAGCAGCGCTTTTTAAAAAGACATAATAATAATAATAATAATAATAATAATAATGATAATAATAATAATAATAATAATAATAATAATAATAATAATAATAATAATAATAATAATAATAATAACAATAATAATAACGTTTTCTGAGCATTTTCCAAAGATGAATGTGATCAATAAGTGATTAAATATGACTGGAGAGTAAAGGAAACAATGGAAAGATTAAAAAAGTCAGACGTGAGCTGTAAACCACAGTTTCGGTGAGACAACAGGACAGGTAAGTGACCGCTTTGGAGGTGCAGTTCACCTGATTTGTGGCTTGTTTTCTGTGGCGAGCTCGTGAAGATTTAAAGATCAGAGATCAGTTAGAGCGATTCAAAATCAAATTAAAAAATAATATCCAGGCAATCTGTCCCAAACTAGAAGCTGTTTTAAACACTTCAGAAATAAAGATAAAAGATCAAAAGCAGGTTTGAAATTTTTTTAATAGCGAGCTTCTTTTTTTATTTTTTCTTCAAAAATCTTCAGAGGAGGAATTAAAATGTTGTTTCTAACTCTGGAATAAAATTGATTTGATTTGTTTATACGTGCATTACTTCGCAAGGTATCACTAAACTGAAGAGCATCCACATTAAGCGTGACAGGCGTGGTTCTGCTACACAGTCTGAATGCGGAGTGGACACAGGAATAATCTGCTGGATCACCTTTAAGCATGACTTTCACTGGGTACAGCACGGAATCCAGGCAACTTCGATTATTATATTTCTCCAAGTTTTCCACTTAATACGTGTAAAAATAAATGTTTAAAAAAAAGAAACGTTTATTTATCAAACACAGACAAGTGCTCACAAAGAGCTGCACACAAAACAGATTAAAATAAATACGAAAAAATGCTACAAAAACAAGACAAACCCGAGTTAAGATGGAGGCTGTATGAATTGATCTCATGTTCTACATTATTTTCTCACGACTCGTGTACTCTATATTTCCTTTGAGGTAAAAAGCCTGTTGAATTCCTGCGAAGCTGAAAGTCTGAAATATTTCAGTGCTTGTTCGCTTTTTTTCGTTCTTCTTTTGGTTTTACAAAGACGTGATCTTTTTGGCTCTGTGTCTACATTATAATGAGTCCAATCCAATCCTGGTGCCACTTACACTATCTTTAGAAGACTGTGAATTTTTTTTTATTTATTGCAATTCCCTTTTTCAGCAGGTCACTCTTAAAAAACATTTTAATGTCAATGATACTTTTTAGCTGGACAAATAAAAGATATATAAAAGTCACTTTTCCATAAAATCTGATTGCAGCTTCTACTTTGTGACAGAAACGTCGCTTGTGGCTCACAGTGACTCGATATCATTCATGAAAAACATGTTTGACATATTATAGGCCAACAAGTCATTTACAGGAGTTTAAATACGGGCAATCTTTTTTTTGTTTTTTGCACAAATACTGAAAATCACTTTTGGCACAACACCGGTGATGAGTTATATCAGCGCTGATAATAAATATTAAATAGTTATTGTAGTTTTAACAAACGATAGAATTAGAATATTAGTAGTATCGTGATCGATTTATTATTTGATTTGAGTATTACAAAATTTGATTATAGATTATTATGGATTGTATAGAATTGTGGTCTCATAGTCGATAAGAGGCATCTTGAAGTAAAGGTTTAATTTCTCGTTAGTTTTCATGCACAGGACGTCAAATATGGCTGTTTAGCCAGCAATGAGTTGCTGCAGGCGGGTCAGAGTGACGCACAAGCCTGGCTGCTTTAGTGCAAATCCGTGAGTGAAGCATGTGCGGAGGCAACAGTTAGGCTGGTCTCACTCCAGACCCCAAACCTCGACCTTTGCGTAAACCTAAGCAATTATTTTAGGTTCCTAAACTTCATCAAGCAGCCAGGAAAGGGAACATAGACACAGACAAGTTAATGAATAAATAAATAAATAAATAAATAAATAAATAAATAAATAAATAAATAAATAAATAAATAAATAAATAAATAAAGCAGGACACAAAGCTCAGACTCTTTAACAATCCTGTTATTTCCACCAACCAACCTGCCTTCTTATAGGTTCATTATGAGAAGAATTACGTCCAGATCAACTTCCAGATCATGTTTATATATAATTTACAAACTGTTATTTACAGTTTATGATGTTAATAACAGTTTGTAAATTAGAGCCATCATTATATTGTTCATTAACACTAAAACCTATCAACATTAGTGTAATTAACTATTTACAGTTCATTCATAATGCCCCCCCATGAAATTTAATTGCAATTTTATTTAAAAATGTAGTTTTAAAAAAACCTAAATATAGTTTATCAGTAGAAAAGATCCTGTTATAAAAATACAGATATATCAAAAAACATTTTTATTGAATTTGTTATGGTGTGTAGCCAACTTCAGCCTTCATCAACAACTCAAAAATATCCAACTGTCTTTTATTAATCTAATTTTTTTATAACACCAATCCTCAGAATATCTTACATTCAAATATATCTTACATTTTAAATTAAATTCAAATGTTCTGTATTTTTTTCTGGAGCACCCACCTCAATGTTTAAATCAGCTACAGCAATAAATACAAGTGTTGGAGTCAGAGAGAGTTTGCCACCGTCTTTCATTACCACTATTCACGAGCACAGGCCAGCACGGCTTCTCAGGCAACTAAAAGTCCATAGCAAAGTTCATTTCTAACAAATAGGACGGGTCATTCATGCAGGGAGAGCCACATAATGAGGGGATGAAAATCTACTTCCAGACCAGAGAATGTCAGTAAAACCTTATAATTACAGATAATTGATCTGTTAGTTTTTGGTAGAACTTGGATTATTGGCTGATTATTGCCCCATGTGCTCCTGTTGGTTCCAAGAGGATGAAAGGACTCTGTATGGGGTTTGTCTTACACAGTGTAAAACTGGCTTTTGGTTGGCAGCAATAAGCAGAAGCTGAACAGGTTCAGTACTTGAGACACTGATGTCTACAGGAAGAAAAAGATCTAGTTTTACTTTCTCTTAAGGAACTGCAGCAACATGGGAAAATACACTAGAGGCTGCACACAACAGTGAACTGTGACCACCCCTGAGCTACAATTCACGGCTGAGGGAATTCAACAACTGGAAAAAATAAAATGCTTGGGTTATTTGGGTCTGTAAGATGTAACATGGTGCAGAGCTAATTTTCTAGAGATATTATTTTAATTTAGAAAAAAACCCCTCAACAACTGTAGTTTTTCGTTAATTGAAGCATGCAGAGCCAGACTTCTACATCTTTGTATAGTCACAAATTCTGGTTCCAGTGCTCACACCCCGAGAGAAAGTGCAGTCTTTACTCAGTTGTCTGAATTATTGTGCAACACAAAAGAGCCTTCTGTAAAAGTCTCTGCAGTATATGTGACAAGTGCTCTGACCCCAGAAGGTGATGGAGAGCTGGTGCTCCCTCATCATGCAAGCATCCAAACTGCCTTCCACTGTGAAGAAAGAAAAGTGTCTCCTGTCAGATAATATATTGGATCTTCACAGTGACCTGCAGACACCTGCACAGACATTCACCTACACATCTATGTTCAAATGTAAAACACATTTCTTAAATAACTCCACTAAATCTGCAGCAGGATTTCAGCTTCATGAGGTACCTCACCCCCCTTCATTTAATATACACCACCACATCTCATTAAGCTCCTATTCAAATCGCAGGATCCCAATTTGAATATTGGCGCGACGTGGGGTGAGAGGGTGCCAGCTCCGAGTCAGCGCATACACGGGCACAAATGCACACACTGAATCCTTGTGGTGGCGAAAATGTATTACAGTTCATATTTACATCTTTACCGACAGGTGAAGCGTCCTTTGCGTGCGCTCGACAATGTGCGTAAAAACCGCCTCCTCTCTGTTCAGTGAAGCGCTGCTGCGAAACTATCCGGCGTCTGGACTGGCAGCAGTAAAATCAATGGGGTGATGGTGAGGATGGTTTACTGTTGTCGGAAGGTTTGAGACAGATTTTGACCCAGCAGCCAAAAGACTGTCTGCTTCCCACGGCCTGGAGAAAGAAAACTGAAGACGATTATTTTTCACCAGTTTCTAACGAACCAAATAAAGTTTGGGAAGGCAGCCCGCAAAAGCCATATGAACTGGATCCAGAGGCGATAACATGGAAGCAGAGAATAATATTTAATAATAAACCTGTAAACTCTCGACCTCCTTATCACCTGACAGGGAAATGTGCAATCTGCCTCTCAGCTTGGAAGTGCGCCATTATTTGGGCATATGAGGCTTATTGGGGCAACTACACAACGTACTGCAACAAATGAGTAGTGAAATTACCTTCTTCTCAGTCAATCACTGGACTAAAATACTGCACAGCCTACTGCAGCAGGCTCAAATTGAAATTACAATCTAGATGACACTCAGACTTTGTACATTTAGCCTAATTTGTTTTGCATTTTTCCTCGGGAGTGATTAGTAATAAGGTTTTCTTCTGAAAGCGTCTTTTAGCTCTGTAGACTCAAGGGGTAAATAGAGGCTTTAACTTCTACACAGGTCTGTAGCTGTAGGCTAACTACTACATTTTGTTCAGACTACACTGTCCACTCAGATATTTTGCAACTCTTCCAGCTGTGCTATTCAGCGCTATCTTCTAGTTGTCGGATGCGTCGCACTGTGCCGTGTGATGGAAATTACCTCTGTCTGTGGTGCTATGTTCTGCGGCTCATGTCTGGTCTGTAATTCGCAGCTAATTATAACAGGCAACACCTGCGCCACGCAGTGCATGCTGGAGGAGAGATGACTTCCCTCTCCTCCTTATGATTTTTTGTGTCTTTTTTGCAGCTTGTTCCTTCGCCTTCTTTCAATCAGCTGTTGAACAGTAGACACATGTGTCCTCTTTTAATGTTCTCTAAGGAGACTTGAATCTGACTTGACTTGGACTAAGTCACATCCCAGTTGCCAGGATTCACATTAGTAAGCAACTGGTGAGCTCACTGGTGTTGACTTTCGGGACAGTAAAATATCCGCGTTTCTGCCTTTTCGGGGTTCAGAGCGCGTCGGCGCTTACACTGGTTTCCTGGCAACGAGGCGCGCGCAGGTGCGGCTGTGAGCGCGCCTCTCCTCGCTGCAGAGAACTTGTTGGTTGCTGGAGGATAAACCTGAATTCTGTTTTATTCTCAGTTTAGTAAACGTGTCTGGATTTGCTCTGGATCCCTCAACTCTTCACCGGGTAACCGGGTAACCTGAAGCCCTTCTGACCCTCCAGTGATGAAACTACAAATCTAACAGTGTGCTCAGAGTATCTGCAGCATGCAAGGAGAGGAGCTTCAAGCGGGCTTCTCATCAAAATGTCCCACAAAGCACAAAAATAAATTTAATTGTATCCTTTAATTAAAACATGAATGGAAGCACTTTGTTGTGTAGAGTAGAGCTAGAATCGTTATCAGCGATTCATTAAGGACTTGGTAGATGGAGTTTACACACTTGGTGTGTTCTAGACAGACCAACATGGCTGGGTTAGCTTCATTTATGCAAATGTCGAGCACGTCTAGGCTGTGCATACAGACATATTGAGATCCTATACAATTACGTTTGAGAGGATTCTCGTCTTTCACGGATTCAAAAGACTTCTGGCGTGATTATCATGGTAATTAGCCAAGCCGAAGCGCCTCTCAAGTCTGTCTACAAGTTTCAGCTGCAGACAGCATCACCTTTGAAACATTTCAACACTAAGCAACAAGGCAGGCTCAAATGATGTCCATATTCAGCCGTGCAGGAGAGTATGTTTTTGCTTCTGCTACAGGCTGCACTATTGAGAAGTAGATACAAGCTCCTGTTTAGGCCCACTGACTCAAATAATATATTAAATATAGTGGGAATATCCTCAGGATGCTGAACATAAAAATACAGGGACACACGGGGACACGGGGACTGCATTCCTTTGACTGTCAGCTGTGGTGCTGCTATAATTTATAGCAGTTATTTATAATGCTATTGCAAAGATACAGAGAGATGCTACAAGAATAAGAATCAACACATATAACACACACACACACACACACACACACACACACACACACACACACACACACACACACACACACACACACACACACACACTATAGGAATTAGAGGGATGTTTGGTTGATGGATGAGTGATGTGCCACCATGCACTTCTGCATGCGTCTGTTGGGGGGCGTGAGAGTCGCTCCTATAGGTTCGCATGATAATTACATCGTCCGTCTTGCATAATATCAAAAATCTCAGAGGGTGGGAACAGTGTTACCTCACTGATTCACAAGGGGGTGGGCCTTGGACAGCGTATATGATTTTGGACAAATGAGATGTTAAACCACTTGGAGACAACGGTGCTGGAGATGTAGCCATCCTGGCGGACAGCCCCAACTCCCCCGTGTGCCGCGGGGAGGACCGGGGCTGTGGATGTAGAGGGAAGCCGTCTGACGACATGTGAGTGGAGAGAAAAAAATAAAGAGGACCCGTAAAATTTTTAAAAATGGACGGGGCCGGTGGGACGTCACGATGCGTCGTCGCCACAAAGCTCTGTACGCCGCTCATGAACGCGCTCATTTGGCTCCCAGCATGCCGCACGTCCGGAGAGACCAGCGCTTTCCAGGAGCTCAGCTGAACCCAGTGCAGCACACCCTGCTGCACCCGTGTAGGAGAAAGTAAGAACCGTGTTTTGTGTAATAAGTGATTTGTGTGTGTGTGTGTGTGTGTGTGTGTGACGGCACGACTCGGGGTTAAAAAAACAAACAGAAAGCTGCAGGAGCCGAGCAGCACTGAGGGCTTTAAGGGTACAACATGCTGATGTGTTTGTCCCCATTGTGCATGAAGTGAGGACTCGTAAGGCGCAGCAAAGCTTTGAGATTTTCTTCAAGTGAGGCTTGTTTTTGATAGATAAAAGATGCGCGGACGATGCGCACCATCAGCATCTGAGATAAAGGCTCCAACGATGGTACGATGGCAGCAGCGCAGACGTGTAGTTTCACTTGTGGCTGCAAACACTTTTGTTTGGCACCAGAAAGCACATGTGTGCACAAATCTGACCGCAGGAGTGAGTTTAGCGGGTTTTTCTTGACTTACGGTTGGTCACAGGTGATCTGTTTTCGATAAGTTTTCTCTCTCGTTTGTTGGTATAAAATTTTATGTTGCACGCTCGGGATTAATGGTCACTGAGATCCCCTTTTTCCTCTCCCCTCCCTCTGTTTAGCCCACCTTTGTCTAAAAGGTGACTCTTTGGTAGCAGTGGGTTGGTGTTTACTGACGCAAACGAAGCAACATTGAATTTACTTTTTGGACTATTCCGTTTTTCCGTTGATGCCGACCTTGGATCAACCATATGCTGTGTTGTTATTGTGCATAAGTTCACGTTGCGTCATTTTCAAGAGTTCACAGACTGGAGGAACATAAGTTCTCCTCTAACTGATCTAATATGTAATCATAATGTGGTAGTGAGAGCCTAACACCGGCCTGTGTTGGTGATGGTGTTGGAGTGGCCTCGGGCGCCATAGCCTTTTGCAGCCTTGTGTTGTTTGGCCTGTTTGCTGTCAGCCGATTACGCACTGGAAAGGCTAAGCAGTGAAGCAAGCATGAAAAAAGGCCAAGGTGATTACTGTACGTGAACCCAGCAGCGCTCCTGCAGGGCTTCATGTAGCCCGGGATTATACACCCCGGTGCCAGCATAGCGCTATGCCCGGAGAGCTCTTACATAAGGCCCGCTTAATCTGTGTGAGAGGGAATCAGACTTCATGTGTGTGTTTGGACTTTTTAACATCTGACTGACATTGAAATGTTACGCGCAGCTCCTCCAAAAAGATGCTCCCTCATTTGGAGCTCATTCTAGATCCTCTCTTCAATAAAAACTGTTCTGATTGCAAAAGAAACACGTGCAAAGGATCCATTTGCTGTCTTCTTCATTACTGAACCCCAGAACAGCACAATTTACATGTGCACATGTACAGCAAAGGACCAGGTGGTAGTGATGGTGGTCCTGCAACATAAGAAACAGGAACCGGCATATAGGTGTCAATATGACTCAGCAGTTAAACTGAACAGGTGAATCCAGGTGCACGATCAAGCGTTCACTGACCTCCTCCCACAGGTTACATTCACGCCGTGTCCCGGTGACGGAAGTGCATCACAAGTGAGAAGTCAGCTGATGCACAAGTGGATAAGTTGCTAATTTGAAGTGGGACCGCTGCAACACCTCAGGAGCGTTGCCGGTGCAGAGTCAGTTAAGCTGCAGGTGCGGCTGAATGACTGCGCACCACACACACACACACACACACACACACACACACACACACACACACACACACACACACACACACACACACACACACAGGCCCAGTTTGTAGCTGTCAGGAGCCGAGTAGGCAGATTTCCCACCCAGGGTGCTTTCCAGGGATTTTCCAACGACAGAGTGAGGAGAGGGATCCCATTCACGTGGTGGAATTGAGTTCAAAGTCAGTCCGTTATTATTACATTTGTCGTAGTTTTATTCAAATAACTGATTTTCTTTAACATTTTTTTCTGCAGAAACTCACATTTAAAAACAACAGAAAGGAACTCCAGGCTCTTCTCCAACCTCCAGGTGAATATAAATGATTCCACCATCTTCACTTCCCGATGACTCTGCAGGTGATTTAAACTGGATTGCAGTTTAAGAAAAACGTTAAAAAAACCCCCGTCTGTTTATCTTCTTCACCAACACCTAAACGAAAGATCCGCAGCAGCAGCAACGCGGTGACTCTTGGAAATACCCCCCCCCCCCCCCCCCCCCCCAAAGAAACCAACAAACAACAACAACAACAACAACAACAACAAAAAACAATCTTTAGGGAAGCACAAATTTTCATCATTTACAGCCTTTTATGGTCCCAGAAATCTGTTAAAGCAGAACATTTTATACAGCATCGCTGCCAAGTTACCTCTAACAGAAACTTCAGTGTAATTTCCCTTCAGGGACAGAAAACCTATTCGAATGAAACTATCTCTTTTTGCCTCTTTAAACGATGCATCAGCCCATGCGCTGCCTACATAAACAGTAAATGAATACATATAGCCGATTAAAATATTTAATTAAAATAATTTTAAAAAAGTTAATTATTGTCCAGCTGTTTAAAATCATAAACCATGTGTGGATATCTTTAATTAACACCTAACATAGAAATCTAAACAATACACTTGAAATGAAAATATTAACATTTTAAAATAGAGTTATTTATCAAAAAAAATAAAAATAAAATTTGTTTTTCCTCTCTGTCAGGTGACAGGTAAATGATTTTGTCACAGGCGTTACTACAGACAGAAATCCGACATACACACAGTGCAGCTAACAAGGAAGTGGAATATTACGATTATTCACACACACACACACACACACACACACACACACACACACACACACACACACACACACACACACACACACACACACACACACACACACACACACACACACAGCAGATGGGGGAGAAAATGAATCACAATCACAAAACCACGCTGTTCAGGTGTGAGAACCTCGAAGTGATGTTAACACGTCACGGCCTCCACACTATGATCTCCACCAGTGGATGCCCCTGGAAAAAAAAAAAATCCCCCCCAAAAACCCAAAACTTCTCTTCATTTACCGGAAATCTCTTGGAGCAGGGGCAAAATAAAACGTAAAGCATGTTTATTTTTATTTTAATAAAAAAACCCGGCAAACAAACACCCTGTTTGCTCTGCTCTTTGTGTGTTTTGCGGACACTGATGTGAGGACGGGAGCTGTGGCCTATTTTCACGATGTTGCATCAAAGAACATCTTCCCCATAATAGCGTGTCTGAGTGTGTACGCGCGTGTGTGTTAATTAGGCATCACACCTCGCTGCTAACGCATTAATTGAAAGCCAGCGATGCCTGTGACGTCATCCTCGCTTTCTCGCTAAAAGCCAATAAAAAAAAAACCCCACACACAACAAAGACTTCATGAAAAAATATTGAAAACCTTTTTTTCTTTTTTTAATTTACAGTGTAACGTTAAAAAGAGATGCGATGTTATGCATTTGGATAATTATGTGACTATTCTGTTATTTCACAAAATGATCTAGAAATATAGGAATGAGTAATTATTAAAATGATGACAGCAAAACTCCATAAATAAATAAATCAGTGGAGGATGTCACACACAGGCTGTATCTTCTATTATTTTAAATAATAAAAAAGTGGAGTCTGATGTTAATGGTTCTAAATAATAATTAAATAAAAACCACACATTCAACAGTGCCTTTAGATTTTTTTTCCCCTTATATTTTTTAAGCCTTTAACCTTCTTGTAAAGCTTTTGTTTGTTTGTTCTATAGCTGGTAGATTGTAGATATTTACATAAAACTGAAGTGATTTTTCACTTCTTTTAAACAAAAGTCACCAGGAAATATTTTAAGGCTGTGGAAGTTTGCATTAGTAATATTTTAGTAATGTTCAGCCACAGTTTTCGATTTTAACACCAGCTTGAAAATGCTTTCTTTCACAATAATGAATACCAATTTAAGGATTACAATAATTCCATGTAAGACTTTACACACCTTTGTGTTTACCTGCTGTAACACAAACAAATATGCTTATTTTTCTCTGGATTTCCCTTTAGGACCCTATGAAAGATATTTGTGTGTATGACTCACCTCAGGGGTATTTTTACATCCTGCTTCCGTCCCCCTCGTAAAGACTTTTACTGTTGTTGTCTTTAGCTCACTGGATGGCCGGCTGTAACGCTTTGTGTTGAATTCCTCAAAGAATACGCTCACATTTCAGTCATATAAAAAACACTTAATAGCTCGGAAAATGTGCTTTCCCAGCAGAATCCCCTGTGAATCTTTAGTCATGCTTTGTTTTTCATATCGTTTTACTGAGGTGTTTTTAACACCATGTGATCAATTAACACTCCAGATATATGACTATTATTATCATTATTTCCACCTCTGGAATGCGTGCGGTGCAGCAGGCGGAGGAAATTAGCTTTGTCTTGCTGAATTAGCTCTTTAATGCATTTTCCCCTGTCGCTGTTTGTCCTCACAGGTGTATCAGAGGTTGTGTGTGTGTGTGTCTGAGCGTTGCTGGAGGAGAGCGGTGTACGCAGGCCTGAGGGGTTGTCTGTTATCTTTGGTTATCTAGCTGTATGAGTGACGTACATTCTTCATAAAGCTAGATAACCGAAAGTAACAAGAATCCCATTACACGCCTGCACAGGAAAAAGGAAACAACAGAAATGAGACATAAAGAAGCAGCACGGGAGGACGGGAGGTGGACAAAAGATCCTGCTAAGCGATGACGTGAAGGTATGATGCTGTGTTACATAAGGGCTAACGAGAAGGGGGGGTGAGGGGGGTGTTGTGTCTCATGGAGGATCTGGAGGCAAAAAAGACAATAAGTGTTTGATTTGCACAAAATGCCTGAGATCTGCTTGTTGTCAATACAAACCATTGCAATAGTACAGTGGTGGGTGTAGCCTGTGCTGCTGCATTTGTTCTCGTGCTGGTTGGTGAGTGAGTGCGTGGATATTCTCGTTCTGTAGCTCCGACTGACATTCAGGAGTGAGTGCAACATTTAGGTTTCTCTTGTCCTTGCCAAATGTGAACTTGAATTCACAGTGAACTGTAAAATGACTCATTAGCCCCAAAATTGGCAAAACGATCTTACAGATTTACATCCATAACAAACTTTTCCTCTAGGAAAGTAAAAGATCTTAATTGGTGTTCCTCAATTTTAGGAAGTCCAAAGCGATTGAGATCAATTTAAATGTATTCAGAGTCTCTGCAAGAAATTGTTTTGCAAACTCTTTCCAAACAGCTGATGCTGACGCTTCAGGACAAGCCACTTTCCAGGGTTAGTTTCACCTTTTCAGATAGCTTCATTATCTCAAATCTTTTTGTGGCCAATCCCAAACTGCTAATTACGGGTCCGCAGTAATATAGCAGCATTTTTGTCTTCTTTTCTCCACTCGATCAGAAGTCAGATCCAGTCGAGTTTCTTGTGAAATCAAGTTTCTTTGCCAGGTGCTTTAAGGGTTTTTGGCTGTGAGAATAAACTCAGCAATTTAGCTCAATAATCTAGTTATTTAAAAAAATAAGCACATTTTAGACCATAAGTCTTTTTAAAAACCCTAAAACAAAAACAATTGTTCAGTTAGGGTAGCTGAGTTTGCTCAGCTGTACCAGATAATCTGCACAAATGTGGTGTTTCTGTCGCAGTGGTCATAGTAGAGGTGTTTGATTCACACACCTGCCAGGCTGGGTTAGATCCCTGCAGCACCAGCTGCATGTGACACCCTGGGAGGAGAACATGTTGGTATCTCCCAATCACCCTCCCATAATGGCCTTTTTCATTTATTCAGCGTGTATTTTTTGACCATGAATACAGAAACTAATCTCCAGCCGAGAGATTCAGACTCATCAGTGTTTGGCTTCATTTCTCTTTTTTAATAGTTTGGATGATTCATTTCATAAAGGCTGATAATGTAATTGCAGCCCTTCTGGGGTTTTAGAGAGCTCGTCCTATAGAGGCAGCGGCTGTGGCGAGAGAGGTGAAACAAAACAAAGACCACCTTGAGAGGCAATTAGCGGCACTTTGCCATCATTTGGATCATTTCCACTCCAGTTGATGCCACTCTGCAGCTGATCTTCTGCTAAAGGAAAGAAATGGTCACAAACAAGGCAGCAGTGAGGGGCAGTGAGGAAAGATGATGTGTGTGTATGTGTGCGCATGCCTCATCCCACCTTTGGTGTAACTCTGTCGAAATACTTAATAGAAATCTTTAAAGCCACATGTACAGCATCTCCTCTCAAACCTCTTACGCTCCATCGCGACTTCATTAATGTAACAAAGCACAAAGCATGTTTATCTGGGCCTCGTCAGCAGTCATGAGGCTGCTGGGGAAGATCCTCTTTACTGAGCCGATCCTGAAATGTACGAGTTCGTTGGCATCTGCACACGGAAAACCGACTTTTATCCAGCTTTGGGTATCTGTGGCCTAATGAAGCAGCTTATATTGTCTATTTTTGGTTGACCGCACTGTACTTTCTCCACTTTCACCACCACGCTCCGTCTTACTTTTGTAACCCCCCCACCCAAAAACAGCACCCCTCCACTCCCCCCCCCCTCTTCATTTAATTTTATTCTTTGTGGTTTTTCCCAGCTTCGATTCTCAGATGGTTGGTTCTGATTTGTATGCATTTGCATAATGAATGTCATTTGCATGCTCAGGGGCAGACCATACCATGAGAACGGCTGTGTTGTTTGTGTGTGTGTGTGTGTGTTCATGCATGGGCACATGTGTGCTGTGTATATTAAGCACATGTAAATGACACGTTTTTTTTCTTTTCTTTAACGAGCAGACCAACACAGGGTGTTGTGTTTGGCGTCCACACTGTACAAACACTTTATTCTTCCTCTGTGATGTGAGTGTGCGTCTTTGTGCGTCCATGTGTGGCAGAATTGCTCCTCTATGTGCGGTGCGTGTAGGGCAGCTATCTGCCGATCATGCCTCTTTCTCCCTCCCTACCTCTCTTGGTAACCGTTCAGCAATGCACCGACTACAAGAGTGAAAATAAGAGACTCCCTCTTCAATCCCATAATCCTCCTCTTCTCCGACCCCTCCCGTGCCAGTTTGTCCTCCTCTTCCACACGGCAAGTCACAGTCCTGCCACCATCTTAGGTGTTAAGACTGGCACAAAATGGCAGCTGAGCGGTGAACAGCCAGCGCTGCACCTTCCCCCCACTTCATGTTGGTCCCGATCGTTTCCGCGCCATTGGTCGCCTCAAGACAGTGTTAATTACTGCCAGTGTGTTAATTGTAGAGATCGCCCCAAGAGACATGCAGGAAGGGATGAGATAGGAGGAAAGCGCGCTGCCCGTGGCTTTTGAGTGTCGACAAGATGGCATTTTTAGGGGCAGCTGCGGTTCCCGCGTCGCTTTTTCGCTGTGCCCGTCGTCACGCTGCAGACCGACCATTTTGCGGAAAACTCTTAGGATTGCTTTGCTTCGGCAACATTAAATTATACCAGCGCCTTTTTTTTTTGTGATTACAAAGAGTTATCATTTGCACCAGTGGTGGTATTTCTGCATGTGGAACATCCACGTGGTTTTTGTGCCGCGTGCACGTGCAGACAGCTTCATTTGATGATGTGAAGAAGAAGAAAAAAAAACAAAAAACACCTACATGCTCTCTCACACCCTCGAGGAGCCATAATTAGCAACACAGCATTCTTCATAAATCTCACACTTAACAGTTTTCACACATGTGCAGCACGTTTCCTATTTGGCTCGCAGACGAAAGCACGCTCCTTGTGGAAATTAAGACCTCAAACCCTTAAACGACACGTCACGTCGCAATTTGTCCGGATTTGATGAAAGGTCATGCTGTCTTTTCTGGCTTCACGAAGATGCATTATGATGCCAACCATTGGGTTTTGACAGGATCTGAGAAATATCTCAACCTTCAGACAAGCAGTTAACCCCTGTGGTGTGAAAGCCTGACAAAGAAATGGTGTTGCTGCACCGATTTTTTGAAGAAACATGCAAATTAACCTAAATAACGGACATAAATAACCCAAAATATCACCTCTGTTTTGTTCATTTGTTGCTCGCAAATGAAGCTCTCAGATTACGTTCATATTAACTCCTCTGGCTTGTTATTTATTTTTAGCATTACGAGCATACAATCCATGAGCTGGTGTGTAGCCACATGAATTATCTGACAATTTAATTAACTTACACTGATTTCTAAAAAGGAAGGGAGCTCTAGCATTTGAGATTTTATTAAAAAACACACTTAATTACCTCGAATTTGCATCAAAATGTGGTGCTTTTCAGTAAGATTATGCAATGTTAGTCTTATGTTTTACTTTTTTGGGGGGTTTGCAAGTATGCTTTGATCACCAGTATTTGCGTCTAAAGAGGTCACATACTGAAGTGTGAACATGTGAACAATCCCTTAATTTGGAGTCAAGAGGAGTTCACAGGACAGTGTAAATTCATTCAAATAGTTTAACAGGAATTTAAATCATTGCCTCCCATGTGGTTTTTCTACCTGATCACTGAGCCCACAACTCTAAAGCTAAAGCTGGCAGGAAAGAATAAAGCTCCTATATGTTGAAAACTGTAGTGGGTGAGAAAAAAAATCAGAGGAGGGGGGAGTGAAGTCGGATTGGGTGTGGGGGGGCAGACAGACAGGGAGAGGGGAGCCTGCGACAGTGAGATCTCAATAGTGAGAGGCCTTCTTTGTGTTTCTATGTAAGGTTTATTTTGGGGGGCGCAGGGGGCACGAAGAAAGGAGGGGAAGAGAAGAGGGTGGGGATCCTATCCTGGGCTCTCAGACAAGCGACACATTGTCCTCCCCAATGTGTGGCGGCACTTGTGGCGTAACGCCATTATTTAGGCCAGTGGAGGGAACGGGGGTCTGGAGACCAGCTTAACCAAAACGCCAATTAGAGCCGGATCGTCCTGATTAATGGACGAGGGAGATTGGTAAACAATGCCGGCCATTGTTACCGTAACCCCCCTCCTACAAACCCATACCCTTTTGGTTTCTTTCACACAGCAAACCTTCCATCCCCATTGCCTCTGACACACACACACACATATATACTGCGCCTGCCATGCCAGCGCTCAAAGGGCCATTAGCATGCTGTTCTTGTTTGTTTGTTTGTTTCAGCCTCAATGTAAAGTTTGGCTTGATCATCACATCATACACAAGTATTAACCTTCCCGTGCATTTGTTTAGATGCCGCTATCCAATAAGATGAAGAAGGGTCACCAAAGTTAACGATTAAATGACTGCAGATGTGATTTTTTTTTTAACATAAACTGAAAAAAAATTAAACATACAGATCAAATGTTACTAAAAACATCACCACTGCATCACTAAAATCGCATGTTGGCTATACACTAAGTGCTGGAAACGAGGCTGCTCTCTTCAAAAGCGGCGCTGGGCTCATATGTTAATCACACACAACGCGATGCTCGGCTCTGCATTTCAATACGTCCTACTTTATTGTTTTTTTTTTAAGCATATGCACTGAATAATTAGCCACCACATACTCCAATCAGGGGCATGCCAATGTGGGGTTGCCATGACGACCTCATCAGTCCCCCCCCCACCCCCCATATACACACACACTCCACCACTACCCCCATCATTCTCCACCTTCTCAAGCCACCACCACTCCTCCTCCTCTCTGGCTACAAACAGGACAGAGAAAAATAAAGCGTGGGAAAAAAAACACTTTGTTGGGTGAAACAAAAATGGTGGGATGATGGAGGAAAGGAAAGGAGATGTTGTGTTCATGATTGGAACAGCAGCTTGTGTTTAGCTTGATTGTTTTGCAGTTTGGGTGTTTTGGGGGTTGCAGGGAATTTTTCTTGTCTGTCAGGGGTTGATTGTGTGTGTGTGTGTTCCTTCTGCTATCATTGTACCATCTATGAGCAGCATGATTGGGAGCTTACAGTATAGCGTAGAAGGCAATACAGTAACGCTGAGCTCTGTGATAATTAATGTCAGGCTTAGCTCAGAGCCCTACAAATGCTCGAGTCTCTGCACATGATCTGATCCTGAAAATCTGCCTTCAGCTCCTCCAGATCAACAACATCTCCAGCATCACAAAATGTGTAGAAAAATGGATATATACCCTTGCAGGAAACCAAACTGTATATGCAGTAAACTAGAACACAGTTAAATCTGAGCAATTGGTGGTAAAAATATTCAGTTTCTCCTGTTATAACAACAGAAACTTATGAACACCTATATATATATATATATTTTTGTCTTTACGTATACTGATGTGTACATCATTACTGGGCTATTTCTAACGTCCTCTCCATCTCTTCTTTTAAGGCTTCAAATCTGCCTCGCGTTGGGAGACACCGACTAAAAGACTCTGAGTCAGTGATGACGCCCGTTTCACACAGGACTACAACATCATCAACCACCGTTGTTAACCGTTGTTAGAAAGCAAACACAGTAACAACTTCTGTCAGTGGACAACCTGACAGTGGACGGTTAAAACTGCCTGGACTTGTTAAAGGACGCAGAGGTCCCTGTGCGCCCGAGAACGTCGTTATCAGTCTGACGACAGAGAGAAACAAGAAGACAGATGACTCTGAATGAAGTAAACAAACAGACTCTTGAATACTGTGAAGCGGAAACTCAGATTGAAGGATGCTACAGTGGACTGTGTGTGTGTGTGTGTGTGTGTGTGTGTGTGTGTGTGTGTGTGTGTGTGTGTGTGTGTGTGTGTGTGTGTGTGTTTAGAGGGGCTCTGCGCATCTGTTCAGGAAACATCTGCGCTAGATTTTAATGTAGGTCACAGCTTAGATTATTCCCTCACACACACACACAAACACACCAAAATAAATCCATCGCCTCATCACTGAGATTTATGTACATTTCTGGAAATTAGAGAAAAAGGAAAAATACAAACAAAAACCAGTAAATATGAAATAGTATAATTATTAGTAGTAATGCTAGCAATTTATCCCTCTTTAGATGAGGATTTTAATATTTGAATAGAATTGACATTTCTTTCTTCTCATTATTTTCTTATTTTCTTAACCTTAAAATAAATTTGTCTCATGTAAAACTTTGTTTCAATCAAACTGTCGACAATCAGTTTGGCTGGATTACTTGAAACAAGCTAAATTTGATATTTAAGTGCAATGACAAATGTTTTTAATTTTACCTGCGCTGCAAGCATCAAGTAAGTTCTTTGACATTTATGTCCATCAACATTACGTCTAATAAGTAAGTACGTAATGTTTATTTAAAAAGCGCAGATATGTGGGTACGAAGCGTTGAACACAAATTATAGTAAAATAAACAACAGTCACAACAACAGTGTGCAACGCATTTTTAACAGTATCATTTGGTGAGTGTATGTGAGTGTTTTTTATGCTTCTGTTTATGGCAGGGTTTCTCAAAAATGTTTAAAACACTAAATAATTTGGATTAAAGCTCTGGTTCACTGTACACTTCTTATGTGTTAGCATAAAAAAAGAGGTTTTTTTAAATGTACAAAAAGGTACTGTGGGGTTGGCGCTACCTCAGTAATCTATTATTAATCTTTAAATTGCACTCTGATTGTGATGCACACTTTAAAAATCAAGGTAGTTATTATCACAGCAGGAGGTATTTTGTCCAATCAAAACGACTTAATGTTTACTTTTTATCTATGCAAAAGAAAGCGAGTAGGAGGCGTTAGATTTGCATTATTTGTGGAAGTGTTGTGCACACGAGTACTGATGCTATATTTGCACAATAGCACATAATGTACACGTTTAGTTTGAGTGAGATGAGCGCTATATGAGCACAGGTGCAATGTGTGTTGCCGGATGTTGCTGAAAAGCATTTTTTTGTTCTTTTTGTCAGTCGGGGTAGAAACAATTAGTGGGAGATGTGTGGCGTTCGGTAATTGCACTGTCAGTCTCAAGACACTGAAATCTGCGTTTGTTCCACATTTCATTTGAGTCAAATCAGCTTTTATGACAATCTGATACGACTGCTCGACTGCACTGGATTCTGTTTTGTTTTAATGTGGAGAATTTGAGTGAATTTGTGCAATATGCTGTGTGGATGCAGCAAAAAACTGTATTAGGAGTAATGTGGACAACTGTAACATTATGCACTATAAACTACTGTCTCAGGAGTTTTGGAAGCTTCTTTTGCACTTGATCTACTTTGTACTATGCAACTGTTTCTAAATATAATCAATAAAAGTATTCATGTTTACAGTGAGACAAAAATGTGGACTATATGTGGATTTTCTTTAGCTACGTTGCAATTAATGTGTGCTAGAATGTAGAGATGGACCGATCCGATATTACGTATCGGTCCGATACTGACCTAAATTACTGGATCGGATATCGGAGAGAAATAAAAAATGTAATCCGATCCATTAAATATCAAAAAAGCACCTCACAAAACTTGCGACATGGCACGTCGGAGCAGTATGCATCACGTGATAGAGCGGCTGTGGCGTGCGAGACCTGTCGGTGGTCTGGTTGAGTATTTCATCTCCGAGAAAGTTATCCCAGAGAGAAGTAAAGCAAGTGTGTAAGTTCATCTCTGAATGTTTGTAAAGCATTCCAGCGTTAAGCTTAACAACTGATATATGGAGCGACTGCCTCTTCTCTCTCCCTCCCTCTCCTGCTGCTACTTTAATCGTGAAACTGATCAATGATCAGCTGATCGGCTTTTCTGTCGTCTCTGACCGTCTCTCTTGCTTGTTTTTGACCCACTTCGTGCCAGAAAGAGGAAACCATCGGCTGAACAACAGCAGGACGTTTAAGCTTGATCAGCTGTTGTTAGAATTTATTTAATATTAGTTTCTACTCGAGGATCTTTTTCTACGTAGCTGACGGCTGGTAACTGTGCAGGGGCGGATCTAGCAAAGTTTAGCCAGGGGGGCCGATAGGGCATTAACAGGGAAAAGGTGGCACAAAGACATACTTTTCTTTCTTATTCTCATTTAAAATGTCTAGTTTTAAATAATTAATTATCTGAATCTTACACCCAGTTTTAATCTGATGGAAAATGTATAGAAGTCCATTACTGTATATAGTAACTGTTAAGTCTAATATACCCTAGTAAGCTATAGTACTTTTTCCTTTGGGAAGGTACCATCTGTGCAGTCTGCAGTTCTGTTGAAGAAAGATGTTGAATCTATTTAATTATTCTTGAAAAATAATTTATTTCTGTTCATTTTGTTTCACACTGCATCAAATTAAAGTTGATTACGTCGATTAAGCATCACGAGGTGGAGGGTGGTTCCCTATTTTCTTTTTTTTTTTGCTGGGAGTTTCAACCCTATTAGTTAGGTTGCTTAATATTTACGCTAAGTACTCTTTAAAATACCAGAATAGGGAGGATGGAGTAGGTTTAAGTTTATTAGATTGATCAGTATTGCTGAACTATGAAATATTTTGGGTGCAGTGTATTTTTTGCATACAGGTGTAACAGAATAGCTTTAGTGTTTATTTTTTTAACTTGAGTTTGAACTTATACAAAATGCAGCAAGATATTTAAAAAAACAGTTTTATTTATTAAAAAACACAGTATATCGGATTCATATTGGTATCGGCCGATATCCAAATTTATGATATCGGCAGAGGTGGGACCAAGTCATTGTTTTGCAAGTCTCAAGTAAGTCTCAAGTCTTTATCCTCAAGTCTCAAGTCAAGTCTCAAGTAATGTCAGGCAAGTCAGAGTCGAGTCTCAAGTCACTGGTGTAAAAGTCCGAGTCAAGTCACAAGTCTGAAATTTTGAATTTCAAGTCCTTTCGAGTCTTTAAAAAAAACGAAAAAATAATGTTGCAGTTATATGCTAAATGTAAATATTAGACCATGTAATTTTTAAATCTGTGTTTTTCTCAACACATGACAAAATAGTGAACTTAGAAAATATACACAAATTGTGAAATTGCACCTCTTTAAAATGCAGCTCAATTAAACCTAGCTCCAAGAATAATTTTCACCGACAGTTCTGAGATAAGCTGCATGTTATTCTTGGATGCGGTTGTAGGACCGGCTTTAAAATCGCATGACAAAAATATCATACATAAATAAATGATATTTTTTTAAAAGTTTACCAGTCTCACAAATCGTCGTCATAAATACACATTCGTTAACCGTTTATTAATAGGACCTTTGAGCTCAATGGTAATTAATTAGCAGTGGAAATAATTTCTGGTAGCATCACAGAAATGTAGCAGTGACAATAATATTGTATGCTGTAATCGTACTGGGCAATTAGTGATACAAAAAACCTGTTTTATCCTGTGAATAAAAGTATATGTTTTTGTCAATGTACCATAATAACAGAAGCGAAACGCAATATTGTGTCAGGACAATTCACTATTTATGCACAATAAATAAAGGAGCATAGCGCGACAATTTCTGTTCAGCGCCAGACTTGCTTGTAACCTATATCACCAATTATGTTAAGAAAAATGACGCATTAACTACAACAGCAGACTGACCTTTGTGGAAATGCTTGGAGCAGACTAACCTGTGAGCTGGAGTGTTCTGGGACGTTATATTTGATCTTTGAATGGCTGCAATCCAGTCGCCTCTTTGTTACTTCGGAAACATGGCTCGAACAATTTCTCTTCAACGACTAATCCGATAACAACCGATCTCTTTACCCGTCGGCTTCCCGTGGCTGTCATGCGACCGGCTATTGCAGTTAATAATACAACGGCTTCTTGACATTTTTGTGTTTCTTTTTATCGCTGTATAACTGATTTTAATTGAAAGCCTGCGTGCGCTAGTACCGCTTGCCACGAGTTCCCAGAATCCTTTGCGGTTCTACCCGTGAATGACGTCACATTTTCAATCTCTATATAATATGCATGTTAAATTTTATATTTGGGGTAAAATATCAAGTCTTTTCAAGTAAACCGGTTCAAGTCCAATTCAAGTCCCAAGTCATTGGTGTAAAAGTCCAAGTCAAGTCACAAGTCTTAGAACATTTTTTCAAGTCAAGTCTAAAGTCATAAAATTAATGACTCGAGTCTGACTCGAGTCCAAGTCATGTGACTCGAGTCCACACCTCTGGATATCGGTATCGGACATAAAAAAAGTGGTATTGTGCCATCTCTACTAGAATGTGAATGGTAATCATAAAGCAATAATGATCAATATTAACAGTGTCTATAACTTATATAAACTCATGCAAACACTAATCTTTCAATCCCACAACATTTTAAATGGTGTTTTCTGAGATGATTTGATATCAGGGAGGTACCTAATAAGACTCAACAGTATGACTGAGACTGGTCTCAAAAGTGTAAATTAAACGTAAATTTACAGTTTTTATTTATGCATCTTAAAATTTCAAAACTTCTAGATAATGATATAAAAAACCAAAATTATCTATCTTCATTTATTTCTTTATTAATTTTTAATTTGAAGATTCAAAGTGTCTCTGCTTTTTGAATTATTGGGGTTTAGAAATGATGCAACTGAATAAATACTACTATTATTGCTAAACTGTAGCAAGTTTGTGAATGCTTAAACTTACGGTAAAAAAACTACATTTTCAAGAATTTGTCAATTGATCGCAAACATGTTAACACTGTGAACCAAAGATAACAAGCACTGAAAATAATTCACAATCTGAAACTGATTGCATCATTGCTCAGCTGTTTTTGTATAGTTGCCTTAAAGGGATTTACATTGTAAGGTAAAGACCCTACAATAACAGAGAGAACCCCATCGATCCAGTGACCCCCATGACCAAGGCCTTGGCAGGAGTGGGAAGGAAAATTCCCGGTTTACAGGAAGAAACCTCCAGTAGAAGAAGGCTCAGGGAGGGGCACCTATCTGTTAGGGTGGAGGGTAGGCAGACAGGAAAAAAGACACACTGCAGAAGAGAAACTAATGATTAAATGCGGAGTGGTGTATAAACACATAGCGAGTGAAAAAGGGGAGTGAAGAAGAAATGTCCAATGCATCGTGTACACTTGAACATTTGGATTGAAGAAGCCTCAAACTGCTAACCTTCTGCTTAGATGACCAGCTTTACCCCCAGTAGTCCTGATAACCCTGATCTGTTTCCTATTTACTTTTTATATGAAACACAGCCAGATGAGCTTGTTTCTACCGCTACCTGTCCTTCAGTTCTGTCCTTCAGCTCCAAAGCTCATGGCTGCCTGCAGTTTTTCCAACGACAGTCAAAAAGACAACCTGTTTTTTCCCTCTATTACCCAGGTGTTCTCAGCAGATCCCCAAGTCAAAGATTAATTAGTCTCTTTGATTATTGTGTGGAAATGAGGAAGCTGCTTTTTTTTTTTAAGCATTCATACATTTAACATTTTGTTTCTTTTGCACAAATTTAATCAGAAAAATGTTACACCAGAAGTTTGATATGTTTTATAATGAGTCCATGCTCTATAGATCTGTTAAACCAACTTTTAGAGGAAATTTTTGTTTTTAAATTGAAGACTTTAAATATTAAAAATCGTGGCTATTAGTAGTTCAGTATATAATAAAATATTGTGTAAAATGTTGGAATTTAAACTGGCTCTAGTGGCACTTACTGGCTAATAATAAAGACAGCATAAATATGACACTGTACAGTATACTCAAAAAATATAAATGCATTGGTAAAACACAAACAGCCCTCTTAAAAATGACTGGAGATTCAGAAATGTCTGGAAAACTCCTGAACACATCCACTGATCAATGTTTACACGCAATGCACAATTGCCGATAATCGGAGTCACATCTGGATGATGTGTTGTGTCTGGGACAGGATGGCACAGCTGCTTTAAAATACATGCAGGCCAGTGGATCCAGGTGCTTCTGTGATGGATGCAACATCTAAAAAAAACATCTGGTTTGACAACCTCCTTACACAAACACTTTAGGGTTAAAGGTCACAATAAGAAAAGAGGTTCCAGAGTGTTGGATTTGGGTGTTAAAAACACGACAAATATAAAAATATCTACAGTATTAAAGTGGCCTTCAGCTCTCATACAGGGCGGCATGAGTGATGGAGATCAGTCATCTGTGTGTTTTTTATAATTGTTTTGCTTGTGGTCTTAATTAGGCATGTAAACTTCTTATCAGTGAAAAAAAAAAAGACACATTTCTAATTTTAACCCTGTAACACCAAGTGAAATGTATTTGATACACGAGGTTTTTGCCAGTTTTTGAGACAGCTACGTCATTTTATGTTTGTTTTTTTTCCTGAATAACTTACACAAAAATGCCAGGTGTAGCAAAAAAATGGTCAGAAAGTTCAAGAAACACTCCAGTTTTTGGCAATTGTATCATGGTTCAGACTTTACACATTGTTAAAAGATTAATAAAAATGATGATTGTTTCTTTTTTCCTTCTTTTCCTTTTTTTTAAGCTGAGTGTTTGAACTTAAAACAGACAACTATCATCCAGCGAGGGTTTCTTTGTGTCAGCTGGCTGGGATTTCTGCTTCAGGCTAAAAAACAAAGAGGGCGTTTCACAGGCTACCTGACTCTTCTTCCACACAAAATGATCCCTGTGAGCGCGCCACCTACTCTAATCAGAAACAATATCAGATGATGATAAAATGGTGACTAAAAATAAAGATCATAAAAAATATAAGGCAATGCTGTTGTAAATAAGAGATTATTGCTGCAGTTAATATGTTTATTTTAATGCTGAGCGCTCTCTCTGTGCCTCGCTGCACATTAGAGCTCTGAAACATTAATGATGACCAGACTTTAACAAACCATCAGGAAGCATTAAAAACAAAGCTGTATCTAAAACACCTGTTATATTACTTCCGAATTTGAGAAATGACTTTTGGTAACAGATGCTGATGAACTAATGTGTCTACATGGTGCATTTTGACATTTTAGGTTTAATAACAATACGTGTGATTTGTTCTAAATAAAACTAAAAGTCCAAAGTGGTTACTTCATAATGCTATTGATTAAATTTCACATGCAACCCCACATACTGTACGTGTAAGTGAAAATCACAATCAGCAGAAGTACTAGACTGTCTTACAAATGATTCCAGCACATGTGCTTCACTGACTGACCTCTCACCTGCCTTTAGCAAGCTACAATCCAATACCTTAATTAATAGGCTCTAAAAGCTGAGCAGTCATCACGAGAGCCAAATGTCAGCTCAATTATAACTCAAATATACTGGATAACTTGGTCTTAAAGAGACAAAAAAGTCTACCATACATGGAAAAATAACAAATGCAGGGGACATCAGCCACACAGAATAATTTATAATGTCAGAAAGAAATGAAAAGTGTTTTTAAGACCATTTGCATCATTTGTCATTTCTGGAAACGATCTAGTTTCGCTTGTTCTGCAAACACGAAAATTAACATAATTTTGCGTTGTAGGAGATGGATGGTCACCCAACTCAGTGTACCCGCACATTAAATGTGAGCAATGTTGCAGCAAACTACACGGCGAAACCACTGATCGTAAAGCATCAGTCCAGCCTCCTCGTGTGAAAATTACAGTACTTGAATTCAGCTGTAAGCCCAATTACAGAGTGTGCTGTCTTTTACAGGAGCCTAATTACAGAGCGATCAAGATCAAGGCCGTTTCTAGTCTGATGTAGGTCACTTTCAACACGATTAAAATATTATTAACATTTCTCAGTTCGTGCATTTGTCTAAATTCGATGTCTTTTCGGGGAATTTAGCTGCTAAAAGTGCCAACTTAAATGTATTTGAACATGCCACCGCTACTGTAAGCCTAGGCGCCACAATTGCTGTGGTAAACGTGAGAATTAATAGTGCGCACACTCACTTTAAAGAAAAAGATAAATCCTGAATGAATGTGCCATATGACAGGTAGGCCCTCTGCTGCAGTCAGCGCTGCAGCTCGGCCTCCAGACAGCAGGAAAGTTACGGGAACCGTCTGATTACGATGGAATCAATAACAAAACAAAAGACCATGTCTGGGAGGAAAATCGTGGGAAGTGCCGCCGAGGGCCTGATTAGCATTCTGTATTGCGAGTCCCCATAGGCCGTCTCCTAGAGCCCCCAGACCCACAAGTGAAGAATGGCTGCGCGGGAGGGGAGGGGGCGCTGAGAAGAGGCTGCAGAGGGCCAGACGGGGGATGTGGAAAGTCAAGGAAGACAGCTTCACAAAGGAAGGCATGGTGCTGAGGAGGGGGAGACAAGGGGAGGTGTCGGGGGGGCTCGAGGCTGCCACCGTGAAATCAGGCAGCGCGAGGGAACTGGGTTCAAGTTCAACAGCAAATCCCCATCTGCGTGCTGAGGTGATGAAGACGAAGCATAGAAGAAGACTTTAATGAAGAATCCTGATTGACTCAAACTGTGACTTCATCCCATCTGAGTGCGCCTGGTGTTCAAATGAAACTAAACAGAGAGGAACCTTCTCCTTCACCAGAACTCCATTTACCACTGACGAGTACGTGTCAAAGAAGGACATCACTAGTTGAAGCCAATACCAAAGCAAAGAAGAAAATATAAACATGCGAAGATTAAACATTTACACAAGTGTTTGGTTCACAAGTACATCGAAATACTCTGAATCTCAGCATCAAGCTGGCATCAAATATTTCTATTTGTTTAAATCACTGTGCAGCTGGGAGTAATAACCTTTAAAGAGTGGATTAGATGGCAAGCAGCTGATGACAAAACACTGTAAATTTCCTGCAGATCAGAACTGACAATGCCAAAAACCTTCTCACAGATTTCTAAGATTCCCGATCACTCACTGATCAACGCACAAACCACACAACAGCAACGCACATATCCTACAGATTACTTGTTTTTTTCTTGGATTGTGAAATGAAAATAAAGTTTCTCAGACTAAAATCCTCCAGGATTATATAAAATACAGGCAAAAATACAGGCCAGTTCCACCCCTTGGCCTCCTAGTAGATCCACCTATGGTATCAATTTCAAAATTCCACGTTACCTCATTCTCAGGTTATCACATTTATAAGATTTTCAGAAAACCTGACCTCTGACGTTGGCCTTGAGGTTGAGTTCACTAATATTTGAACTCCGAGATCTTTAATAGATCCACCTATGGTATCAATTTCAAAATGCTACATGCTCTAGTTCTGAAATGATCGCATTTACAAACTTGGATGTCCAAGCTACACACCTGCCCCTCGTGAATATCCCAACAATACCCCTCAGATATAAAAGACTGATGGGGTACAATACACTGTTTGCACTCTTCTGTGCTTATTCTAACTACCAACTGAATCACCAGGTTTAGACAAAGTTCTTCACTTCAGAGAGGCAACATCTTTAACATAATAAATCGAATGATTTGGAAGAACACCATATAAAAGCGTTGTCATGGGATATTAAAAGAAATTGATTTTTTAATATACTGGTTCTACTAGTTACTGGTGGGGGATATACCATTTTTGAGCTGATTTTATGCTAAATGTCAGCCAACAGATCTACCAATGAATGGGACTGACTGTCCTTCCTTTATTGTTTTTCATGTGGAATTTGTAAGTACCTTTAGTTATATTAACATGTTAAATATATGTTAGGTAAAGGTTTAAATCACCATGATGGACAGATTTCTCCACACCACTAGGTATTCACCTGCAGAAATACGCAGATATAAATGGAAGCTGTTTATAAAGATTATGCAAAACAAACTCTGAATATATCAACGTCCTCACCCTGCTTGAGGTCAGAAATTAAGTGTGACATCAAGAGGTCTGACCTCAGGGCACAAGGACAATGGTCACTTCCTCCTTACTTCATCACCTTTCTACACACGTTTAAGTGTTTGCATTCATGCATGTGTGTGCGTGTTTGTGAGTCATGGGAGAGTGTGACGGGAGGAGGCTGCACTGCATAACCCTTGTTGATGGCCTTTTAAATCCACAAGTTGTTTGACCTTTGATCCCTGTGATTGTTGTTCTGCTTCCTTGCAGGTCTTTTGGGATTTCCCATAAAGACACCTGTGAAATCCTGCTGGTTGGTTTTTATGCTGACTCACACGCTTGATTTAGTATTATTAATTCTTGCTGAAATGGACAGTGAGCAGGGGATGAAACAGTCAAGTTAGTGTAGCAGCATTACAAGCAGTGATCCACTCCTATTAACTGCTCAAACATTAAAAATCTACATTTTTATAAAGGCTTAAAGAACCTTTTTTAAATCATTGAGCTGTTAAAGTTAAAAGTTATAGGCGTTTCCTGTGAAACTAATAATGAAAAAGGTTCAAAATAAACAGCAGTTGCCTGTGCTTGGTCAAAAAGTTCAAACTTCTCTTTAAAGACTAACGGGGAAATTATGGTTCAGCCGAGGCAGCACATGAGCGGCCCCTTGGCAGCTTTGAGTGCTCGTGTACCTGCAGAGAGTCAAAAATATGAGGCGAAACCTCTCTGTGGGCCACTCATGCTTGTGCTGCTCTTGGTCCAACCAGCAAAGTTATAACACAAAGAGCTGACGTGAAACCAAGTGTTAAAAATGATGAACAATGTCCACTACAGCCAGTCTGTGCTTTTAATACTGCATTTTTTTCAATCTCTGATCTTTTTTCACATTTTTCCTATTTCCGATGAACTTCACTGTCGATCCCATCCCTATTCTGGCTCATTAGTCAACCAATCAGCATTCTACCAACACGCTGTATCATCTATCTCAAATGGTAGCGTGTTTGCAATGGTTGAAAACCCCTCTTCATAGGCTCTCTGTAGAAAAATATCTTGGTAAATGGACGCAACCATGGTACCATATATGGTAATGAAACAAAAATCAAGTAAATTGAAATGTATGACATCTTGATGGGAGTGCGTTTTGATGAAATAATAGACAGATATCAGGTTGACACATCCTGTCCATGGCTGGGGTGGGGGTCAGGGGGGTCAGTGCTGGATAAAGAGGTTGTTGACCTGCTGGTCTCCTGGAGTTTAACCTCTTGCCCCCCTTTGTGATGAAAGCTCAGAGGTTGGGACTCAGTTAGGAGGGGTCAAAGGGGAAGTCTTCCCCGGACGGTGGGCAGGAGGATGAAGCGTGTCGTCGGTCCTCAGCGGACGGTGGCAGTCGACTTAAAACACGTGCGTGCTCAGGCTCACCAGAATCTAACGGTTAATTTCTAAATGTATGCAAATATGTTCAGGCTGGTGCAGAAACAATAAACACACATGTTAAAAAGAATGTCCTGACTTTAGTTTCTGTTGCCACGTTTTGCTAGAGATCATGCATGGGAATGCTCGGCTCAGTCTTTCCCCACAAATGAAAGCTGTCTGAATTTTATTTTCCACCCAGAAGTCCTTCACTTGCTAGTTTTCCATTAAAAAAAACAAACCCATGTCTAGTGAACACTGGTGAACACTTTGTGAATTATCCTTCAGACCATTGACAGGGGGGCGGCGAGCTCGATGGGGAAACAATATCTCATAGATTGCAATGAAAAAACAAAACAAAAACCGATCCATCCAGGCGAAGACACCGGCACAAAACATGGCTAGAAATCAGCCATGAGTATGTCATGGCACGCTGGAGGGTCTGACTACTTAATTAGACATATAAAAAGGCTGGGTCAGACAGAGCAGACAGGGAAAGAAAGGCTGGCGAGATGAGGCCCTTCAAATTGTCTGCGTCACACTGTGGGAGTGTGTGTGTCTGGATGGCGCTGTGAGAAAGTGTGCGCCGTGTCGTTTGCATGTCTGAGTCTCGCCTGTGTGGGTCTGCGTCCGACTGCGTGCAGGAATGTGTCTGTCTGGTGCATCCGTGTGAGTTATTGAATAACATGTTTAAGGCGCGCTGTGGTGGCTTTTTTTGTTTGGTGTAACGGAGTCTGATTGTGTAAATCTGCTTTAAACCAGACGTGTACGGCACACACACACACATAGAAACACATGCAGCAGTTTAAGAGCACACAAAAAGCATCAGAATGGGAATCTTAAAGATAAAAACATTAAACTACTTTTGTGGTATGAAGCAATAACACATGCTAAAAATACGTGCTCATGAATACAGAGCTCGGTTGGTTGAATCGCGCCGTTGTCGGCCAGCAGATTCAACCCTCGCGGGGGTCGAGATTATTAAGATGCATGACTGATTAACAGAGCAGCAAAGAAGGTAAATACTACATCATATTACATTTTTCTGTCAGGCCTCCCCCTGCTCTTTATTTTTTATTCTCAGAGATTAAATTATCAGCATCACTGAATCATTTTTCTCTAAAAGTTATTTATATACCACAAGGTCAAACTATGAGAAATCAGCGACAAGGAGTCACCAAGAAGTTTGCACTTCGAGGTCTGTTTGAGGGTGACGAGGAGCCTCACTGCTTACATGAAGTGTTTGTAGCTTCAGGTTGTAGCTTTGTTTAAAACTGAAGTTGGAGTGTATGTTGCAAGGTTGAGCTAAAAACTCTTAACTGGAAAACGTCATGAGGTGAAAGAGAGCCGTGGTGCTCAGATGCAGGACTAACCAGCTGGCGTTGTTAATGTGTTCTGCTGTGGTCAAACTACAATATTATGAAATGTAGTTCATTCATCTAGCCTGATGTAAACATGGCTGAGGTTGAAATTTAACCTCCTGCCACCCTGCACCCTCATAAGGGGACTATTTTTGGCTTTCCTGGACTTTACACTTTATTGTGTTTAATCCTTTCTTAAACAATGGCGACTTTAATGTTTATGCTGTAAAATAAACCCTTTTCCCCCATATGTAGATCATAGCTCATCTGAGATCTTTAGGAGAAACACCTCTACTTCTACATCGCTTTGTTCTCAAGTCTGCCTGTCTGTCAAGCCTGCCCAGCACAATAACGAAAATACTCCATCAATCTTTAATGGCTGAGGGGTAAAAAACCCCAAAAAACCTACTGCTGGCTGCTCCCTGTGGCCACCACAGCAAGTAGCGCTGTTTGATCAGACAGAATTTATGCCGGATACTCTTCCTGACACAAACCCAACAGAAATCAGTGTGTCTGACTCGAATCAACCCAGCAACTTTCACTTGTCAACCAAATGTGTTAATCACTACATCAGCTCTCCAACTCTGTTTATCCATTAAAAATTCCTCAATGTGCTCACAAGTATGTATGACGTAAAACTGTTTGACTGAAAACCTTGACGGAGAAATGAAACACATGGGAAAGTGGATACTTGAGGCTGGCTCCAACAGCGAGTCAATCTCCAGATTTCACATGGTAAAGAACCCAGTTTGCAGAAGAAATAAATATATTTGCATCCTTAAACATATCATTCATGACAGCTGTATAGGAGTTTGATTAGTTTATTAGAGTACAATAGTCAAATGCTATGCATATTTAACATGGTGAATGTGTTTTTAAGTGTCTCTAAGGCACCCATGTTTTGGTAAACTTAGCTTTTTCTATCTGTTTTGGCCTTTTATCCACACAAACATGAAGCATTTTTAAAAACCAGGGTGCAAATGTGAAGTTGAAAAACTCCTTTGAACAAGATATCTGGAAAGTTTGCCTCACAACATTGAAAGGTGCACGCCTCTATCGCCTGTGTTATTGTTTATGACCTTTAGGAAAGGTAAGGAAAGCAGTTATCGCATTCACAAGATTTTCAGAAAACTTCTGCTGCTGTAGCCCATCTGCTTCCTGGTTTGACATGTTTTGTGTTCAGAGATGCTCTTCTGCATACCTTGGCTGTAACGAGTGGTTATTTTTCTGAGTGATGCATTTCTATCATTTCCAAGCAGTCTGATCATTCTCCTCTGGCCACTGGTATCAACAAGGTATTTTCACCCACAGAATCGGCGCTCACTGGATTTTCTCTCTCTTTATTATTTTTTTATTTTCTGTTGGTGGTGTGGGAAAATGGGAAAATCCAGCACCAACAACCATGTCCAAAATCAGTTAAAATCACCTTTTTTCCTCATTCTGATGCCCAGTTTGGACTTCAGCATGCTGTCTTGATTATATATAAATATGACTAAATGTATTACCCTGCTGCCATGTGATTGGCTGACTGGATAATGGAGTTAACGGGCAGTTGAACGATGTCCCTCATGAAGTGTCTACTGTGTATTTGTCCTCTCATTTCAACACAGCACCCTCTTCAGGACATTAAATACTACATATCTGAGCAGGTTTTGATATTAACCCTAGTTTAACTGTTTGAATTTTAGCCTCCACCGTGTCTCTTTAGACTGACCCGGCCTCCAACATGTTTAAACTACATTAAGTGAATCAGGGACTACATAGAATGTGTCCCAAGAAGTCGTTAACGGTCGAAACAACCACTTATAATAATCACTTATTCTTACTCACTCAGTGTTGCTTGGAGCAGACATCTCTAAGTCAGCCCGTGGGTGAGAACCAACTGGGAACCCTCCATCCCAGCTGCAGCTATTTGTTGTCTGTGAAACATAGAGGGGAGGTCAGAGGTCAAATAAGTTCACAGGAACACGATGCTTTCACATGTTAATGTTCCAGCACGGCACAAGAAAAACACAGTGGTGATTATAATGTTTTTAGGACACTGTTTAGTGAAATGTGTCGTAAACTCACGTTTGATGGATGCATCTGCTTAACTGGCGAGTAGAAATGAGACCGGGGTGCTAACTGTTTAAAATCAACACAAGAAAATACAGAGAAACAGGGTAGGGTGGTAGAGACAATTGTGATGATCCAGCTGCATTTAGAGAGTCATAGCCAGTCAGTTATTAGCATGTTATGCACAGTGGTGGAAAGAGGAATATATTAATTATGGTGTAAAACCTTTAACTGAGTGATTCATGTTCAATTCAGTGTTTTCAGATAGGCATTTTGCACTTTAATGCCACGCCATCTGACACTACTTGTTACTTTACAAAATAAAACACTCTAAAATCTTTTCAAACACTGGTATATTTGAATCCACCCAACATTAAGTGAACTAGTTAGGACACATCTCAACCCCCAACAACAAAAACCTTTGTTTAAGTAAGAGGATAAATCCTAAATCTTCTTTTTTTCCTGTGAGTGTGTCCTGGGCTTAGATAGACAGGCTTACAAACATACTGCACCACAGTGGAGGCAGTCTTGTCATACGGGCACGTATGGCTGCCAGTGGAACCGGCTCACTGGTGTTTGTTGGTGATGTGACTGCTGTTAGAAGCAGCAGAATGAACTGTGAAGTGTACAGGGCTATAATCGCTGCTCAGATTCAGCCAAGTGCTGCTTCACAGTGCAAAAGGATAATGACCCAATAGATAATGCAAAATGAGTCTAAGAGGTTCTCAAGGCAAAGAAATTGTGATGTGCTTCGATAGCAAAGCCGGTCAGCTGATCTCAACCTAACAGAGCACCCAGCTTTCCAGTTATTAAATACAAAACTGAAGAAGGAAGGACCCACAAACAAGCAGCCAGGGAAGGTGGGCCAGCTGAGAATTTCAAGGGAGAAAAAATGGTATTTGGTGATGATTATGGGTTCTAGACATCAGGTAGTCACTGACTGTAAATGATTTTCATCCAAGCAATAAAAACAACCCTTAAATCTAAAAGTATAAAATTATGCCTCTGAAAATAGTGGTTTATGTATAGAAACGGTTAAAGCAACATATTTGTAGCCTTCCTTGAATTAAAGCTGAAAGTCTAACCTTTCAACAACATACAGATTTTTTTTGTGTGTTTCATTTAAAATCCTCAGTGACGGTGTGCCTACGGCAGCAAAAACTGCAGCAAAATGTGTCTTGGTCAAGCAAATTAAGGACCTAACTGTACACAACCAGCACTGAGGAGGTCTTAAGACCTCAAAATGCCACTGTTGACCGAAACCCAAGAGTGTCATAAAAAAAAGAAAAAATCAGGGGTGTGTGGGTTGAGTTTTAACCAGCTAATGCATTTAAAGACTCACTTTGGTCATGCAGCAACAACATGAGAGCTGATGGTGTAATCACGGTATCGCTGGCTTGAGACTGCAAGGACCTTTTGTTGCTGTTTCTCTTTCCCCCACCAAGTCTTTACTGTCATCTACATAAAAAAGTAAATAACCCTCCCACCCAACACCCTCAAAATACACTAAATATTACACAAAATAGAACAATGTTACACTATCTCACTAAAAATGGGGTTTGACGCTCACAAAAGTGTTATGAAGGCTATTGTAGAGGAATAGCAGTGAGAACAGACGTGTATGATGCTGATGTGAGCACTGACAATCACCCCCAGGACATTTTCACACAAACAGAGGATGAATATTCAAAAAGAATGACTCTCATGCAGTCATCCAGGAGGTACAACTTCAGCTCCTGGTGCCTCCTGCTGGAGCTCTGCAGCAACTGCAGCTACTGAGCAGCACCGTGAGGTCCGAACACTCAGAAAATAGGACCAAAAAAAAAATATGACTTCCAATGTGTCTGAACTTTTCTTCTAATAATTTTCTGATTTTCAACACAGATGGCGATCATGTTGATCTTGAAATTTAAAAATGTGATTTTTTTTCCCTTTCTAAATGACTAAAAACAGCCAATTTGAAGTTTTTTTTAATGATTTTAATTATTTTTACTGCACTAGAAATAATTAGAAATTCTGCTTTATCTTATTTTTTTATTATAGCTTCAGCATTTCAAGATTTCTTCTCATCCTGTAGCCAAGATAAACCTGAGAGGGAGCAGAATTCATTTTAAATGACTGAAGAAATAAAGATCAAAATCATTTTGCTGCTATTGTGGAGATACCTGTTTAAAATCTATGTATTTAAATTTATAAAAGAGCTCTTTGCAGCTCATAAACATGTTCAAACAAAGATGGGGAGTTTGGTTTATGGGGGTTGCAACTCCAAAGAAACGGGGAAGGAGGGTTTCAGATAATAATGAACATCAACATGCAAACAACTCTTCCAACATGGAAGATAAACTGATGAAATAAAGTCGTTTTTCAGGAAGTACCTCACCGGTGCAAATATTTCATTTAACCAAAAAACCCCTGAACGTGGTCAAAGTTTAGACCCCAGTAAATTATACTCCCACGTGAAGTGTTTCCCACGCAGGCTGCCGCCTCCTCCTTGTTGCACCTCCACAGGTTCAAATTATAACCTATTTGTCTCCGTGTTCACACGGCTGCCTGTCAATCAGCTCTCCCACCCCCAGCGCAAATTGGTGCAGTGTGAAAACAGCCACTGCCTGATCCCCGTGGGGTCTAATTGGCTCGGATTTAAGAAGCCATTATATCAGTGGAGCTGATCTGAAAGCTGCAGTCTGCAGGCGGCCCGTACTTTGCATCGTGCTGAGAAACCGATACAGCTGCATCCAGCTGCTGCAGCCTCAGCCTGCACTCGCCTTACACTCCACAGAAGCTAACGACTCCTTCTGATATTTGTCACTGGCTGTTTGCAACGAATGATTAATTTTAAAAAGAATACTAGCTGACATATAATTCTAATCTTTAGTAATCAATACTGGAGGCAGGCCTAATTGTGTGTTTGGCTGTGACAGCGAGAAACAGTAAGGACTGAAAATTTTAAAAAAAGAGAGCGAGAGAGAGAAATGCTTGTGTTAGATATGTATTCATGAAACAGTGTATAGTGTTACAAACAAAAGAAAAAGCAGCACAGATGCTTCCTTATTTTATGTTTTATGAGAAATAACTGAACAAGAGCTTAGCCTTTAATGGCCATCACTGGCAGTCGTATGGTTTGCAGCATTGCACATTTAGAGCATGAAAAGTGCTTAACCAGTGACATTTTAGTCAAGAGCCGTGGTCTCAAACTGCTTTAAGCTCTAGTTTGAAGCAGTAAAACCAATGCATAATAACCTACGTTAAAAACACCCAAATAATTTTACTTTCTAGATTTTTTTGTGATATCATCCATTTACATTACAGACAATGAATGGATTAAGATCTCTTTTTAAAAAAGTGCAATTTACCATCTCAGTTTTCATTACTGGAAATGCTATTATCCTAACGCCATCATAAGGCTTAATGTGGTACATCATGCTGAGAGTAAAGTCTTTGTCAGTAACAGGCTGCAAAACTGGTGAGGATTCAGACCTGTGGATCACGTTAAATTAAATCTCATCCATTCCAATGATTCTGCTGCAAAATACACACGAACGTTCAAAAAAAGGTCATTCCCTCCTTCTCCGCAGTTCTGATCAGCTCACCGATTACTGTAAAATAAGCCTGAAATTCTTCAGTCTGTTTACTGAGGTCTATGTTCATTACTGTCTCTTAAGCACCTTTGAAAATGTAAATATGATTTTCTTTTTTTAAATGCAAAATTAAGAAAATGCAATTTGTAGACACACACGCAATTACATGTCAGTTACATCCCTGAATATTGTAGTATTAAGTCCAGAAATCAGACACCCAAAACAAACAAATAAACAAACAAACAGAAAGCTTCTGCATTTTTCCAAATTGGAATTCAGAAGCACGAGCAGCAACAAAGGCTGTTTGTATCCCAGCGAGCTGTGATGGTGGGGTGAAGGAAGGGCTGTGGGTACAGCTCAGTGCCGAGGTTCCCAGCCAACTTGGCACGCCTTTTCAACTTCGCCCCCCCCACCCCCCTCTTTCTTTCTCTTACTTGTGCAGACGAACGCAATCGTGTTAAGTCTTGAAAGGATTGCCCGATCATTAGCGATATCTTCGGGGGTAAATCATCCTCCGTTTCTCCTGAAACTCTCAGCCGCCATCGCACATCGAATCGTGTAAAATCTGCCACACGTGATGTGGAGAAAGCTTTTCATTGAGAAAATTTGAAGAGCAATAATTCTTTATTTTGATATTTATGGTCTCATTTTTAACGTAAATGTTTTTTTTTTATTATTACATTTTATTTGCCTGTGGAAATAGTTTCACTCTGACTAGTAGCTGATTGGCTGATGGAAAGAAACCATTAATTTTGGGGGTTAATTTCAGTACAAACGTTTTCTATTTTTAGCTTTTAAAAATGTGGAGATTTCCCAAATTTCTGAGCTTTATAATCATTTAGGAAACACATATATTTAGTTCATACTGAGTTTTCAAGACTCAACTTACATGTATATATTTTAAAGGTTAAAATATTACCTATAAATGCCAAAAATAACCAATAATTGTAAAAAATAGTAACGGAGCTGAGCAAAACTGCCACAAAAAGTACTCTTCACTCAATTTTTGTCCCTTTGTTTCACTCCTCTCCCTGCACTTCTCTGCAGCAGTCACTTTTGGGCGTCAAGCGCCTCACACTTGAGGTTTGAGGAGGTGGTTCCTCAATTAGCGAGCCACGCGTCCCGTGGAAGAAAGAGGAACTCCATAAGCAGTCCTTAAAGCCTGGCCTCTGTTCACTCTCCCCTCACCCCATGACCTCGGGGGTCACAGGCCACAATGCGCTCCCGTCCGGAACGGTGTTATCGGCTCCACGACAAAGGGGACGGATACCGACCTCCCGCTTTCAGGCCGAGCTGTGTGAGGCTATTCAGGGCCTGAGAACTGTGGTCCTGCTCTGGCAGGGACACCACTCTCATCAGCTCTGCTCTGTGAATTCAGCTTCACCCCTCGATCACTTCAGATAGTACAGACCTGAACTGCACACACATATAGTGCACAGCAGGGAAGCTGCCTGGGGCAACTACAGACCTGTACGTGTGATCAGTGAGCAGCACTAATGAGGAACTGTTTCAAGCAGAAGTAAATCAATGGAAGTACTGGGAAAGAAAAGCAATTCCTGTTTTTCTTCACACAAAACTACTCTTTCAAAGTTACGTCAGTTGTGGCTGAAACCTCTACTTTTATCTTACTTTATTATTATCTAACTTTCTACTTTCTACTTTTAATTATTGTACTTTAACTGCAAATCTAAACTCCAAATAAATTATGATTTATTATAAATGGTTACGCTGGGATTTTACTGATTCCTTGAGGGCAAGCTATCCAATATAAATAGATAGATAGATAGTTTATTGATCCCACAGGGGAAATTATTGCGTTACAGCAGCGGAATAAACATTAAAACTAGTACAGTTTAAAATAAATAAGTGCCACAAGTGCATAGTGAGGGGCTTATAATGTGAGACGTGCAGTTTTTATATATACACAGCAGTGATAAAAAAGACAAAGAAAATAAAAAACAAATATAAAGTTGAAGATGAGGAAAAAGTAAGACTGACAACGTGCAAGAGAGTGGTGCAAATCTAAAAAACACAACTGCAAGAAAGTTAAATACAACATGTGTGTTTCACGTGTTACAGAAAGAAAATTCAACACTTGGAAGAGGTGGAGCAGACATATCCAAGTCTGTGCTTAGACATGTTTGCTTTTAAATAATCCCAAGATGTAACAAATATACTGAAACACACAAAGGTGTTGACATTAATAAAGCAGGTGAGTATCGTTGTGTTGAACGGCACACCAAGACAATTCTATACTTTTATACTTTCCTGCTAAACATCCTAAATGAACTGATTAATTTTTATTAGTAAAGGTTTTTAGCATAAATCAGAGTTCAGGCTTACACTGAAGATTAATTGGAAGTTTCAGCCTCCTTCTATCAGTAAATTAAAGGAAATACAAGAATAAGGAGATAAAACAGATTTTTAAACTGAACGCATTATAATCCACAGCAGTCTGAGGTATGACCTCGGTAGGTTGCAGATTAGAAATTCCCAAATGGATTATTCTCTATAGCTGCAAACGATTTTATTCCTTTTATTTCAAGAAACTTACTTGAAAGAAAGTGGTGGAAAATTCAAGGTAGAAGAAGATTTAACAAATACTGAGACTGCAGTGCCTGAGTCTCATAGCAGCTGTGTTTATTTGAGCCTTTCTGGTTATTAGTATGGCAGTCAGCGACACGTTTTTTGTTGTTGTTGTAAGTGCTCAGCTGTGACATTAAACACTCCATCGTCGTCTCCTGACAGTTTGCCATTTAGTCTCTCACGTGCAACAAATCGTGGAACAATGCTGCCACCTGGTGGTAGAAAAAAACTGTAACGTGCAGCACGTGAGCTATGATTGATCGCTTTGAAAAATACCGCTTGGTTAAAATTCTTTATTATTATTAATTACAAATCGAGAAATAGAAACTTGGTGTATCTGCAATAATACTTACGGTAAATAATAATTAATTAATTACAATTATGTCTGTTTGCCCGTTTAAATGGCTCTCTCGACGCTTTTCACCTTTTACTTTGAAACGCTGCACATGCTAGCGTCCGAAAACACTCAGTTTCCCTTTCTCAATTATCACTGCACATTTGATTCACTGACACTTTAATCCGCTATAAAACAAAAAATTAAAAAAATAAATTAAAAATGCATTAAAACTTACTTTCTCGCTGTTATTGTTCCTCAATTTTCCTTACTTTCCCACCCGAAACCACGACACACATTTTGGTAGCCAATGAGCATTTAGATTGATCACTCGATTACCAATAGGAACGTCTATACAATCACCCCCCTCCCCCCCTGATTTTAGCAGCCACCTACGTTTAAACTAACCGGATTCACCTCATATCAGTTAATGCTGTCAATGTTTTGTGATTATTTTACTCTGCTGCAAGTAAAACTTCACTAAACTGCGTGAAATAAAAATGAGAGTCACACTGATTCTGTTTATGTACACGGCAGTGCTCACACGGCAGAAGAAAGCTGTGTTGAATTAAAATACCACAAAGTAACATTCATGTAGTAAATTTATAGTAGATGACTCCTGGGTGCACTAAATACGCATTAAACCCTGAGGAAATTTCAAAATAAGAGCTCTTCTTTTTCTTGGTTATTTTTTCTTAGACTTTACCTAATTTATCAAGAGTATTAAGAACAGCCTTTCCCTCATTTTTAACTTCACTGATCTGTATTTCTTTGAAATGATCATCTCGTCTAAAGAAAACTCGTCTAGCTTATGAATGAATTTGTGTAGTATCATAAATTAGTGTCACTAATTAAATTTCAGTCTCACCTGTTTAAAACTTGTCTCCAGTTTTTGATTTACTGACTGATATTTTTTCTTTTTCTTTCTCTGGTGATGGTATAGGAGAAACAGGTCACAATTCAGTAAGCTGCAAATATGAAGGTGATTTATTTCTAAAGAATGAGCAGCCATATTATCCTCAGAGTTTCCTTATGTTAACAAAAAAACCTAGTTAAAAACACAGTCTATAGTATATCTTACTAAAGTGGAATCACATAGAAACACAACAGAGTGTCAGCCGCTGCAGAAAACCAATATACAATTTTGAAAAACAAAGTACACCCTCGTTCATTTCAAAGGTTTTACATGTTAGAACATTAATTAGAACATTAATCATCTTCTTCTCAACAGGTCAAAATCGAGGTAATGAGGAAACTAAAAACATGAAATTACTCACCATTACATTATGTATTTAACAAATACTGAGCCAAGATACAGAATCAGCATGTGAAAAATCCCACCCCAAGTTCACCTGTACTGCAAGTACACTCTTACTGGTGTGTAATAACACAAATAATCATATCTTACCTGCAGTGGGTGTCTCAGAAAATTCAACCCAAGGTCAGATAGTGCAAGAAAAGAAAAAAAAACCCCAAAGGCCTCACTTAACATGTTAAATCAAAGTCCATGACAGACAAATAACTGTGAAGCACGGTGGTGGAGGGCTAATGATTTGGGCTTGTTTGCATTCAGTGAGTCGACCATGAGCTCCTCTGTGTACCACAGTGTTGTAAAGTAAACTGTGAGGCCATCTGTCTGACAAATAAAGCTCAAACTGGGTCATGCAGCAGGACAGTGACCTCGAGCACAGCAAAAAATCTCCAACAGAATGATTTAAGGTGTTGCAATGTTCACAGACTACTTCTGCATTCTGGCTTAGTTTTTAAATAAATACTGACACACTGTAATATGTCATGTGACGATGTTCATCTGAGGTTGTATTTAAATCAATTTAAGACCTGCTAAGGACCAGATGATTTTTTTAATGTCCTTATGCGGACAATCTCAGAACTGACAGAGGTGTACTTTTCCTTTCTCACGACTGTAGTTTCAGGTAACACACTGGCAGAAAATACAATACATGACATGAAGTCTACACACAGCACTGAAGGTGAAATAGGAGAAAGCTTTATTCTTTGCTCTGTTCTACAAAACTTTATTACAACATAAAGCTGACGAACAAAACTGCGTCTGCCGGACACGAAAAGTTTCTCTCTGGAAAATGCGGACATCATTTGAAAAGGACTCTATGTACAGTATTTATTGAGCGTTTGTTGAAGGTTCACTTTGGAGTTTTAGGAATCTTTGACAAAGAAGGAAGACGACACAAAGAACAGCAAAACATTTCTACTGGATACTTTACAAATGTCTCAAAGACTTTAGCACCATTTTGTTAAAAAGGTTCTTGATATAACAATGAGAAAAAATAGATTTAGAGCTGACCTGGTAACAAACAGTTCACACATTTATTTCTTTTCAGTCAAAGGGATTTAACAGGGAATCACTGGGAGAATTTTTGATTTTTTTTTTGCTAACTATTTAAAGCATACTTATCCAAACACGGTAGAAAATATTACAAAGGACAAGAAATAGGGCGTTTCATCTCCCTGCCTGTGCACTCAGTCTTGTTCTCATTGGCTGGTGGGAAGTTTTGCTTTGTGTCTTTTTGTGCGTCTGTGGGGGGTTTTTTATCCTGTTTTGATTGGTTCATTGGTAAAAAGCACCTGATTCTTTACACCCTGTCACGTTACAGTAACAAAGTTTGAGAAAGCAAGACAAGAAGAGCACGGCTGACTTTTAGAACCTGATGTCCCAGTACTGCAGCGTCGCTTTAGTGGCCTCAAAATCATCTTCGGCTGCAGCAAAATCGTTGTCGGTCGTTGACAGCAGGCCCCCGTCTTCTGAATTAGAAAAAAATCACCGTGGTTAAGACTGAATTTGCTCTTTTTTTCTTCTAATTTAACATTTATTAATCACTTCATATCAGCTATTAAAAGACGATTGAATATTAAATGTATGTTTCATGTCTTTTCTTGATTTTTCTCTTATCTCACCAGTCAAGCAGAGGATCTGCGGCCTCTCCCAGAACCCTCCAGACAGACACCTGATCAGGGGGTTAAACCTCTGCTGGAAGCCCTCTGCGCATCGATAGCGCACCACGGCGTTGGTCTCGTAAGTCTGTCGAGCTTTTCCATATATGGAGGCATTTCTGACCCTTGGTGGTGGTCCACAGGAGGCTGTGGGAGGAGTTAAGATGCTTAAGTGCCTTCTCTGGGCTAGAATAAGTAGAAAACAGCTCGAAGCATCAAGCTCACGAGGGAGTTAATGAGTAATGAAGTGCTCTTAATGATGTCCCATTAGTGTTACTCACAGGTGCCTTTCTTGCAGGTGTATGAAAGGTGATAGTTGCAGGGCACATCGCTCCAGCGTCCGTTATCGTGCCACACCATCACCACACAGTCCTCTCCGGAGAGAAAGTAGCTGTCTGGCTGACCCCTGTACCAATTCTCATAAAGCTGTGAGGTATGTGTTATGTATGTTATTTTTATGTGTATACAAAGAAACAATAATCACAATAGAAATAGTTGAAAAAGCATAATATACATAATGTTTTCATTCTCCTCTTCTTCTTTGAGGTAGTTAATATTTAATAGTCTGGTGCCTTCCTGCATCCTGCTTGGTTTGTGTCTTACATAAGAGGTTTCAAAAAGAAAAACATAAACAGCAAAACTCGTTATGATAATAGATTTTCATTCATGATCATCCTGGCCATCATAAATAATAACCTACAGATGTGCTACTTTCAGATGCTCCCTTATTCACAAGGGGTCGCTGGATTCCTCACTGTTTTCACTGTGTCTTTTTTTTTCCCTTGTTGTTTGTGCTACCACTTGACATAATTGCCTTTTAGGTTCAATTTTACGGTCACATCTCAGTGCCTGCCTAGCAAATGCATCAGTGTTTCATTCTCCGTCACCCTCAGATGTTCTAGAACCCAGAAAAATGTAACTAAGCACAGGTGCTGGATAGCATGCAATCTGACATCAAAACTTCCAAGTAACTTAAATAGACTACAAGGCAACTAAAATTAATCACGAAGCAAACACAAAGAAACAATATATTTTAGTTATCGTGGCTGCAAAAGAAAAAGAATCTTGATAAATAGAAAGTAGATCTTAATTAATACACCGGGTGTCTGGTTCTCCAGTTTGAGCATTTCCCTGTTTTTGTTTTTTTGTACTCTGCAGTTTTGTTTTGTTTTTTGCACACATAATAAAACCTCCTCACCAGTGGGTTCCCATCAGACCAGTGGAAATCATCCTCAATGGTCTTGTCATTCAGACCGGTCCACTGGTATTCCTTGTAGTTGTCTGTTGACCAAGAAGTGGAATTGAATTTATGAGGAAAGAAATGAAAGCCACATTGTTTTCTCGTTCCCAAATGTGTTAAGGAAACCTACTGTTGATGTAAGCCTGTTCTTCAGGGGTTATTATGGACACCAGGTGAGCTCCCATCATGCGGCAATGCTGCTCTGCAGCCTCCCAGCTCAGACGCTGGCTGAAGTGTCGATAGCAGAAACCGTGAAATTTATCCCAGCCCGGTTCACATCGCTCCCGGTCTGAAAACATCACAGAGAAGAGAACAGGACAGCCAAACCAACAAGAGTCTTCAGATGTATCTGCAGGCTTTTATACTGAATAATTATATAATTTTCACTTCAGGCTGCATTGTAAGAAAATTACTGCTTGGCTTATTTTTGTTTGGAAACTTCTGGCTGATTCCCATCATATGTAACGTCCATTAAAGAGCAGAAGCGAGCTCACCGGCCTGACAGAAGTTTCCGTCATACGTCGGCAAACAGAGGCATTTAATGTGACCACCTCTGTCCGTGCAGGTGCCTCCGTTAAGACAGGGGTTGAGCAAACAGGCATCTGAAACACAACAGAGGGCAACTTTAAATCACTGTGCACCTGAAACCACTGGTCAAAGACTCATTTGTTATGTAACTGAATAATTACACATGTACAGGAAGACAGCCTTCATTTATGTGTAAGTCTAATTGGTGCCTGTGTTAATTAGAAGGCAGTTGAAGCACGTATGCTGACATTAGGTAAACAGCTGTAAGTAAATGTAGCAGGAACCATTTAGAAACTAAAGGGCATCAGGGTCGATGTTAGCCAACAGATGGCAGCAGAGGAGAACCTTTACAGCGTGGCCTGAGAGGGAAAAATCGTCAAATCGTCTTCTGGCATGTGTGCGATGCTTCCTTCTCTTTCTTCTTCATTTCTTCATTAGTAATAAACGCTCTCAAAAATCTTGTGGAAGAGGGAATCTAGACATGGATGTATTAATGTTGGGGGGGTGGGGGGGGGGGGGGGGGGGTTGTTTCCTATAATATGGAGCCCTGTGGTTCTAACAATTAAAAAAAGGGCCCACTGGTCATTTTATTAAGCGGTATGCACTGATTTGCTGGTGTGCCAGTGGTACAATGAACTCTTTTGTTTGCTTTGTTTACCATTTTAATCAAAAGATGAGATGATGAGATGAGAAAAACATGCCCTTTTTAAAGTCATTGGACAGTAATATTCAACTGACCACCTTCTGACCTGCTGCTGCTTTTCATTAAAATGTTGAATTGTGTACATTTATAAGTGAAAATTTTAAAAAGATGAAAAAAACTAAAGAAACACCCTTCAGCCGTGCTAAATGTTGACATTGCATAGTTTGTCCACCAGAAGGCACTCTGCAAATTCCCTGTTTGCATCACATGTCTGCAAAAACATAAAAGTATTCACAGCCTTTGCATTGACACTGAAAATTTAGCTACGTTACATACTGTTTCCACTGTTCATCAAAGTCAGACATTTTTACAACTTAGTTGGAGTCCACTTGTGGTGCATTAAGTTGACTGGAAACAATTTAGAAAGACACAACTGTCTTTATAAGGTCTCTTAGCTAACAGCGCATGCCAGAGCACAAACCAAGCCATGAAGTCCAAAGAACTGTCTGTAGAGCGCCAAGACAGGATTGTATCAGGATTGTACCAATGAGCACAGTGGCCTCCATCAACCGTAAATGGGAGAAATTTGGAACCACCAGGACTCAGAATTAGCCTCCTGGCCAATCTGAACAATTGGGGTAGACAGGCCTTAATCATTGAGGTGACCAAGAATCCACTCTGTTCACATTGACAGAGTAACAGCATTACCCTGTGAGGACAACCATTTGTGCAGCACTCCACCAGTCAGGCCTGTATGGTAGAGCGGCCAGACTAAAACCACTGCTCAGTAGGAGGCACATGAGGGCATACTTGGAGTTTGCTAAAAGGCAACTAAACTTTTTAACCTGAACATGAAGTGCCATGTCTGGAAGAAACCAAACAGAATTCATCACATGGACAATAACATCCGTAGAGTGAAGCATGGTGGTGGTAGCATCATGCTGGGATGTTTTTCAGCAGCAGGAACTGGGAGAGTAGTCAGGGTCAAGGGAAATAAGGATACTGCAATGTACAGAGACATCCTTGTTGATAACCTGCTCCAGAGTACTGTGGACCTTGGACATCTTCTATCAGGACAAATACCCTCGGCACTAACTCAAGAAACAAAGGAGTGCCTTCGGGATCACTCTGTGAATGTTCTTAATTAGTTCAGCCAGAGCCCAGTCTTCAACCCAAGATCTGAAAATGACTGCGGACCGATGCTCCCCATCCAGCCCGATGGAGCTCCAGAAGTTCTGCAAAGAAAAAAACTGTCCAAAAACAGGTGTGCCCAGTTTGTAGCATCATAGTCAAAAAGAGGCTTTAAGTGCTACTAAAGGTTCTTCAAAAAAGTCGTAAGCAAAGGCTGTGAGTACTTATGTACATGTTATATTTTTGATTTTTGATTTTTAATAAGTTTGCAAAAATTTCAAGCAAACTTTTTTCACTTTGTCATTATGGGGTATTGTATGTAGAATTTCAATGTCAAAAAAGGAATTTAGTGGGTTTGGGAATAATGCTGTAACAGGACAAAACGTGGAACAAGTGAAGCACTGTGAATACTTCGTGTGTACTGTATATTTATCCATTTTCCTAACTGCTTATCTAGTTCTGGGTCTGCAGGGGGGTTGGGGAATGTCTACTGGCATCTTGTTATATTTATCACAATCAGATGATATCTAAAGAGAAAAACACTTCTGAAGCTTCATTTTGCTTTTCTAAATTTGTAAAACAAAGGAAAAACGAAACCATGAGTGTTCAAGCTGGAATTAAACATTTTACAAGTGGATTCGGTTTGTTTGCTTCCTTTGACACCCTGTAAACAAGAACTATGTGCTGCCTGTCATTATCCCCACATATTGCTCTCTTCAGAAATCTCTTTCATTGCTCAGATCGTGTGTATGAAAGGTAATAACTGCTTTACACGAATCAAATGAGATTCACGTGCACTCAAAGTTAAACCATCATTCAGTTTTGATGAAGAATACACAGATGGTGGATGGAAAACCACTGAGGTGCCTTTCAAGTCTTACCTATCAAAAAATGAAACTTTATACTGTGACGGTGTTCACATCTGAGACTTGTTTTTGTTTGCTTTTCAACAGAAACAGAGTTTAGATTCACGGCTCCATCTGTGAGCCGATTTCCTTCCCTTTTGTCAAACAACACAACAATAACTTGTCTGCAGACGACAATGCAAGGCTAGTAATTTCAATTACTGAATGATTGATGACTTTCTCATTGTGTTTCTCTGCCTCCTTTCCTCTTTAGGCTGCCGACTGCAGTATTTTATCACCATGAAGAGTCCATTGTATAAAGATTATTATTCACCCCAAAAAAGGCTTAATTATGGTGCTGAAGCTGAAATTATGTATGAGAAATAGGAAAGGCTTCTGCATGCACTAATCTATGTAATACTGAGGTTTTTGGGGGGAAGGCAAACAGTTTGGATGCTTGAAAATTGTCTTGTAATAGAAGTGCAGCTTGGAGAATGCACATGTTTTCCATATTTTTCATCTTTATGAGTCCATTTGTGGAGTAAAACCATGAAAAGCTTACTTACTTACTTAAAATATATAAACTTTACTTAACCTCCTAGGACCTGGCATCCACATGTGTTGTATGTGGACATCACATTTTGGGCTGTCTAAACCAAAATACAAAATTTTGCTCTACAAGGGCCTAATATCCACTTACGAGGACATTATACTTCCACTGCGCTATCAAAATTTAAAATGAATGTCCTCATATGTGGATCTCATTTTTCTCAGAAACAAAAATCAGGTAAAAAAAAATCTGGTAATTCTTTGTTTTTTTATATTCATCAGGTCCCAATCAGCCCAAACAGCAAAGAGAAATTAAAAATGCATGCCATGAAAGAGTTCAGGTCTCAGGAGGTTAAAACAACAGCAAGTAAAGCCCGCTTGGGTCCAAATTAAAGTAATAAGGTTTGGCATATGGCGGCCACAGACTATTGTGACTATTGAGTGTGGAGGAGATACCAGTACACATGTTTTTCGGTGAGGAGAGCTGGACAGGGCTGTAGATGGGCATTAAGCCAACAGCAAAATAATTTCTGCTCCAATGTGGATGGAGGAACAGGAGAAGCACTATCAAAAACCTTAACCTCCTGCAGGTTACTTATGTGCGTGTTTCTGATCAAACCATCAGATCCAGACTCCATGAGGGTGGCGTGACAGTACAGCATCTTTTACTGGGACTTGTGCTCACAGCTCAGCATCGTACAACTCAATTGGCATTTGCCAGAGAACACCAGTACTGGCAGGTCCACCACTGTAGCCGTTTTCACCTCACAAAAAAGAGCAGGTTCACACTGAGCTTCTGTGACAGAGGCGAAAAAGTCTGGAAAAGCTGTGACAAACATTACGCATTCTGGTTTGAGAGTGGGTGGCCGGTGTGTATAGGCAGTTATTGGGGAACCAATGCGTTGATGCCATTGATTTACCCACACATCCCCCAGACCTGAATCTTATTGAGAGCCTCTGAGATTCAGGTCTGGGAGTAGATCCCCCACAACACCACCTGCCATCGAGTCAGGAGCATGACCAGACATTGTCACATTGTCAGGAGTGCACATGGGGCAATAAACATTACTGCTACATCATGAGACAAGTTGGATCCGACTGTGATTTTGATTTTTTTTAACGTTTTTTTTGCTGTGATTTCGAATCTACAGTTCTCAATTTCGTTTACCTCGAATTCTACATTCAGTAAAGATTTTTAGTGTAAATATTTTGTTTCTCAAGATCCACACGATATCTTAGTTTTTTTTCAAAAGCTGAATTATTCTGAATAGTGTTTGACTTACAATATTAACATACACCAGGTTGTCAGTGGCCTTTATTGACATACCCACATGGAAATCTTAATAGAAGAACTCTGAGGTCGACTTTTTCCAGTTTCTGAAACTGTGCTTGATGAAATGCAAGTCAAGCCTTAAATGGTTTGTTGGTGACCTGGTGGATGTTAAGAGCTTAAAAGCAGCTTTTCTCTTAAATAAGTTTCCATCCTAAATTTCCCATATTTCTTGAAGTTGAGTCCACAATGGCAGCTGCTTCTTTTGAAGATTCAATAAACCCGATTATATGGAAGCCAAGTGCTCCAATGGAAAAATAAAGTGCAGTTTTAAATAAGAGAATTAAAATTCAAAAATATTTCATTTAAAAGATGAATTTAAAACCATGAGAACTGTGTTTTATGTTTGTTTGTTTGTTTTGTGGAACAAATAAGCTTCCATACAATGCATCAATATCCACAGCTGCCACATGAAGTCAAAAAAACGAATGTACCAAAGGGAAGGAATATAAAGTAATGCATTTATCAACTTGTGGTAAGACAAGAAACCAATAAAGATTTGTTGCCTTTATCATTATTAGACCTAAAAACACAATACAAATCTAGAACAACTGTGATTAAACAACAATTTTTAAGTCGAGTATGAAACATTAATGACAAAAGGACACGTGAACATGTTGCTAAATGCAAACACTCGTGCAATCTACAATGAAAAGGTTTTGTGCTTGTAAACATAATAATCTGTGCTTTTTGTACCACAGTGACTAAAACAGCAATGAAAAAGAAGAAAGAAAATCAGTTAAGACTTAAATATAAAGCATTACTGCAGCTTCATTGGTCAGTGCTGTTACATTCAAAGTAATTGTTACTTTCCAGAGAACGATTAAGTCCCTTATTATGTTGCTTCCCAATTAATGGAAAAGATACTATGAAAATTGAAAGATAGCAAGAAGAAAATGATTTTATAATATCTTTTGCACCTGTTAGGTCCAGAGATGGATGATTTACAAATAAAATCTGATGAATTTAGCTATAACCATCACTCTGGCAGGTCCTCACTGGAGAAGAAACCCGTCATTCAAAAACACTAGTAAATACAGTACTTCACAGAAGTCATTCTTTGGATGAGGAAAAAACATAATGCATAACAAGACTGGACTGTGGACAAATGTCAAATGGGAGCTGTCCCAGTGTGAGAATCTTGGAGGGTAGAGCGGGGGAGTCACAAGGAGAGGAGTAAGGAGTGTTTAAGGGGAAGTGGGAAGAGTCAGAAGGGTGAGTGGGCTTGCTGAGACAACAGGTGAAAAAAACGTGGGAAGTCATTTGAAAAGCAGGACGGGTGTTTTACAGAAAATGGAGCAGAGGCAGGTTGGGCAGAGGAAAGACGAGGAGTTTTAGTGCATCACTGTGTCGAGCAGGAAGAGGACGGTTAGACTGATGAAAGTGGCATTAACATTACCTGAAGATTTCCCAGTACCGCCTACGGCTGCCCTCTCATTGGGCATGATAAGCAGAGTTGGCGGCTGGGTGAAAGTAATGTCAACATCTTCCAGAGCGTGACCCACTGGTGGTATCAACATTTTGGGGGTGGTGGTGGTTGGGCTCCAGGTGTGCCTGGACCGGTGTGTGGTGGTGGTGGTGGTAGCTGCGGTTGTGGTTGTGGTGGCGACAGTGGTCGTCTTTGTGGGCTTTGTACCTCGAGAAGAACTTGAAGCTGCTGTGGAGGTTTTTTGGCTGTACTCATTGCGAGATTCTTGGGGTTGAGTTGTGCTGGTCAACAGATCCCACTTGGATGTTTGAGAACTGGAAGGAAAGATGGCGAAGTCCTCAGAGGCATCAGTTTTCTCTTGAGATGTCGGGGAAACATTAGTTTCATCTTCGAGGGTCGGGGCAACAGTAGCCTCTTCTTCAAAGACACGGATTGGGATAACGTTGGCTTCGTCTTCATCAAGCACAACAGTTTCGGAAAAATCACTATCTTCTTCTAGGGCTGAGGAAACATCAGCTTCTTTCTCAGTAAAAAGAGCTGTGCTAACATTAGCTTGTTCATAGACATGGGTTGAAGAAGTGTTAGCCTTTTCTTCATACTCAAAGGAAGGAGCAACATTAGCTTGTTCAAAGACTCGAGCTGAGGACATGTTAGCCTTTTCTTCATACTCAAAGGAAGGAGCAACATTAGCTTGCTCAAAGACTCGAGCTGAGGACGTGTTAGCCTTTTCTTCATACTCAAAGGAAGGAGCAACATTAGCTTGTTCAAAGACTCGAGCTGAGGACATGTTAGCCTTTTCTTCATACTCAAAGGAAGGAGCAACATTAGCTTGTTCAAAGACTCGAGCTGAGGACGTGTTAGCCTTTTCTTCATACTCAAAGGTAGTAGAAACATTAGCTTCTTCTTCAAGGGTTGAAGAGGTGTTGGCTTTTTCTTCATACTCAAAGGTAGGAGAAATATTGGCTTCTTTTTCAAGAGCTGAGGAAGTGTTAGCCTTTTCTTGCAAGCTAATGTTTGAGGAAAGATTAGGTTCTTTTTCAAGGACAATAGTTGGGAGAACATCAGCTTCCTCTTTAAGGGTTAAAGAAGCATTTATCTTTTCTTCATACTCAAAGGTAGGCGTAATATTAGCTTCTTCATCTTTAAAAACAGCAGTTGGGACAGCATTACTTTCATGGGCTGAGGAAACATTTTCTTCAAAATCAACCGTTGGAGAAACAATGTTCTCTTCTTCAAAATTTAAAGAAAAATTTGCTTCTTTTTGAAGAGCAAGGGTTGGGGAAATTTTTATTTCTTTTTCCAGAGAAACGGAAATGTTGGCTTCCTCTTCAAGAGTTAAAGACACTTCACCTTCAAAGGTTGGAGCAAATTTTATGTCTTCTTGAAGGGTGGTCCTAAGTGTATCAGGTACATGACCACTTGCTTCTTCATAAGTATCGGTCACAGTATCCAAATACATTCTGTAGCCTGATGTTAGATATAGTGCTGTGGGCGAACTGGTGGATGAGTGAGAAGTGTTTGAGACGTCTGGAGAGCGAGTGGTAACTGAACTTGCTCCAGACACTTGCAGGTCTTCAGATTTTGATGTGGGCAGCATTTTATCCTCATTTTCCAAACTGAGCGTGTCTTCAATTTCTAAGCTTGCACTTCCCTCCTGTTTAGAGTTGGGGGACTCCCACAGCTGTGAGGCTGTAGAAAGAATATCCAAGCCCAGTTTGTCAGAAAGGGGTGACTGAGATGAGGCTGTCAAATGTGGAACCACTGTCTGAGGTTCAGCATGGGTGCTGCTGGCAGAAGCAATGGGAGACGGGTGAGTGGTGAAGCCAGAAGTTGAGGAATCTGATGTGGAGATGAAACTGGCTGGACTCATATCGAGTTTGCTTTCTGGAAAAGAGCATAGAACATTATGGGATTACATATTGTTTTTGAGAAGTATATTTAATTGCTTGGATGAGAAAAATTAGAAGAAACAATAAGTCTACTGTCAATCTCTGACCTTCAGACCAAAACGATTAGAAACAGGAAAACAGCTAGCTTTTCAGAAGGTAACAAAATCTGCCCTCTTCACATAGGTGACCAAACTCTAGGACGTTACAGCTCTTAGCCAGAAGGTAGTCCAGAATATAACCCTTTTAGTTCTTCTATTATAATAAAAAACATAAAATGTGACATGGATATCTCATGCTAGCCTAACTCTTGACAAGAAAGTAATTTATCTAAGATAATAATGTTTGAACTTTTGTGGGACATGCACATACCTTCAGAAATATCTCCAGAACCATCCAAAGGAGCCCACACTGAGGTTAGCACCTCCGGAGTAGATTCAGTAGTTTGGGATAATTGTGTAAGAAGTGTTGCCTCTTCTTCTTCTTCTTTTGAGGCCTCAGTTGGGGGAAACATCTGCTCAGAGTCTACACGGGTCTCCTCCAGCTCCACTTCAACCATGGGGTTAAGGGTTAAAGTAGTAGCCTCCAATAAACTGTCCTCTTTAGTACGGTTGCTGTCGGTCTCACTGTAGTTGGGTTCTGATTTGTTAAAAGACAGGGTGGTCTGTTGTACTTCTTTGGTCTCATTCAGAGTTCCAGATGGCTCTGTGTTTACTTCAATATTTGTGTCTGGCTCTGTCTGGTTCTGCATCTCAGGCTCAAATGTGGGTCTTTCAGACTGCTGAAAGGTGAGACTCGAGTTCTGGCTGGAATATGTTTCATTGTAATCAGTGGGCAGAAATGATGTGTTCTCTGCTGAATTGTGGGTTTCTGTGATAGTGCTGCTCATCAGTGCTGTAGGATGCTGGGAATCGTAGCTCATTTCTGTGGGAGATAAAGTTTGGTCGAGCGGCTCGTGTAGTGCAGGCGTTGTGTGGAGGGGAGACTCTGTTGTGTCTGATATCAGCATTGGGTGTGTATCAACCGGGCTTTCTGTAGTTACAGAGACAGTAAAATAAGGCAATGATTCAAGCATGCTCTGGGCCTCTCGCTCCACCTGTTCTGCTAGTTGGTTCAACTGAATTTCTTGATATTTTTCCGTAAGAATAACAACATTGTGTTCAATGTCTTCAGGTTCTGTGCCCACATAGTCCATCGGAGAGTCAGTGGAAGCATTTCTGTTTTCTGCAGAGAGCAGACAAACAATTAAATGTAACATGTGAAATATGGAACAAACAAATCTAGTTATGCTTTCTTTCTTGTTAAATATGCACTACATATTGTTCCAACATCATATTTTTATTCCCTTCTAGAGTAGCTTTTCATGAGTCATAACAGTCAAAATAATGCTTATTTATCTGATGATGGGCTTTGATATGAACTCTCAGTTCATTCTCTGTCTAAATCAATATGTTTGGGCCCATCTCCCTTCAAGCCAAGTTTCAAGCTGTGTTTGAGATTACCAGGTTATCTTCATATACAGATGCCATCATATACAGTGGCTTGCAAAAGTATTCGGCCCACTTGAACTTTCCCACATTTTGTCACATTACATCCACAAACATGAATCAATTTTATTGGAATTCCACGTGAAAGACCGATACAAAGTGGTGTACACGTGAGAAGTGGAACAAAAATCAGACATGATTACAAACATTTTTTACAAATAAATAACTGCAAAGTGGCGAGTGCGTAATTATTCAGCCCCCTTTGGTCTGGGTGCAGTCAGTTGCCCATAGACATTGCCTGATGAGTGCTAATGACTAAATAGAGTGCACCTGTGTGTAATCTAATGTCAGTACAAATACAGCTGCTCTGTGACGGCCTCAGAGGTTGTCTAAGAGAATATTAGGAGCAACAACACCATGAAGTCCAAAGAACACACCAGACAGGTCAGGAATAAAGTTATTGAGAAATATAAAGCAGGCTTAGGCTACAAAAAGATTTCCCAAGCCTTGAATATCCCACGGAGCACTGTTCAAGCGATCATTCAGAAATGATCCCCAAGACAAGGCCGTCCACCTAAACTCACAGGCTGAACAAGGAGAGCACTGATCAGAAATGCAGCCAAGAGGCCCATGGTGACTCTGGACGAGCTGCAGAGATCTACAGCTCAGGTGGGGGAATCTGTCCATAGGACAACTATTAGTCGTGCATTGCACAAAGTTGGCCTTTATGGAAGAGTGGCAAGAAGAAAGCCATTGTTAACAGAAAACCATAAGAAGTCCTGTTTGCAGTTTGCCACAAGCCATGTGGGGGACACAGCAAACATGTGGAAGAAGGTGCTCTGATCAGATGAGACCAAAATGGAACTTTTAGGCCAAAATGCAAAACGCTACGTGTGGCGGAAAACTATCACTGCACATCACTCTGAACACACCATCCCCACTGTCAAATATGGTGGTGGCAGCATCATGCTCTGGGGGTGCTTCTCTTCAGCAGGGACAGGGAAGTTGATGGGAAGATGGATGGAGCCAAATACAGGGCAATCTTGGAAGAAAACCTCTTTGAGTCTGCAAAAGACTTGAGACTGGGGCAGAGGTTCACCTTCCAGCAGGACAACGACCCAAACATAAAGCCAGGGCAACAATGGAATGGTTTAACACAAAACATATCCATGTGTTAGAATGGCCCAGTCAAAGTCCAGATCTAAATCCAGCCAAGAATCTGTGGCAAGATCTGAAAACTGCTGTTCACAAACGCTGTCCATCTAATCTGACTGGAGCTGTTTTGGAAAGAAGAATGGGCAAGGATTTCAGTCTCTAGATGTGCAAAGCTGGTTGAGACAGACCCTAAAAGACTGGCAGCTGTAATTGCAGCAAAGGTGGTTCTACAAAGTATTGACTCAGGGGGCTGAATAATTACGCACACCCCACTTTTCAGTTATTTATTTGTAAAAAATGTTTGGACTCATGTATGATTTTTGTTCCACTTCTCACGTGTTCAAATAAAATTGATTCATGTTTGTGGCTGTAATGTGACAAAATGTGGGAAAGTTCAAGGGGGCCGAATACTTTTGCAAGCCACTGTAGATTACAGACCAGACCTTTTTGAAGCCAGGTATTTATTGCAATCTGAAGCAGGATGTTATTATATCAAACTGTGGCCTTGTTAAATCAGATCAAATTAGAGAAACTGTATTAATCCCAGGGAGAAACTGAGTAAATACGAGCCAAAAAAGGGAAAATCATAAAAGGTCCACTTTAGAGTTTTTGTCAAATTAACAATCAACAGTTTGCATTTAAAGGCACAACATTATCACCTTTGAAACAGTAAACATCATGAAGGCTGGATGGCTCTGGGAAGCCAGTCTGGTTGCTGAATTGGTAGAGAGTTTTGACGCCAGGCAGAGCACCCCCACAGCGTTCCCTTGGGGTTATGATGGGGTACCGTACGCTGCCATCAGACAGCCAGCCAGGGCTGCAATGGTCCAGTCCTTCACTCCAAGCCAAGTAAAGCTGTGCTGTTGTAGCCAGCTCTGCCCCTGCAGCTCTGCAGTACGACTGCGCTTCATTAAATGTTAATTGCTGTGGGATGAAGTCATGGAAAACCTCCCCTACAGACAGAAAATTTGTTCAGTCTTTTACTTTTTCTGGATACAAGTGAGTAAAATGCTGGCACATAATGGCACGACTGCAATTATGTGCCAGTCTTAATTTATAATGGATATTTGTATATAGTAAGTGGCATGTTTTTATCTGATGTGACGCATGACATTTCACTACAGAAAGTAAAAACATATAATTATATGTTTGAACTAAATAAAATCATTGTAATAGTTATTGTCCATCACAGATCCCTAATGCCGTTTTCCAAATGTAAAATGTATAATTTGACTTACTGACAAATTAGGCCAGATGTATCATTATTGCATTAAGCCTACTGGCAAAAAAACAAAAAACCCAAATCCTACTATTTACATATAGAAGTTATTAAACTGTTAAATTCCTACCATTAATTTCGTCTACATAACAATAAACATCGAACAGATCATCTGGATCCATTGTCCCATAGTTTCTCACTCCTGGTTGCCCATCCATGTCTCCATAGCAGCCTTCACGAGGCACTTGGATTGGATACCTGCAACAAAGCAGCAAAACAACCATCATCCTCACTTAAGACTCGACAAACATGTGACATAACATCAATGCTGCATTTGGCGATAGCTTGGTAAATCTGCAACATTACCAACTGGTAATGTTATGACACGTTTACTCTGTGGCCACTCAATAACCAGCTCACACATGGGTACTTATAGAGCAACACAAATATAATGTATTTACATATAACAATAACTATATACAATAACTATAATGTTATTTAAGAGTCTGGGTGGTTTTTTTTATCATACTAAAAGGCCTACATGCCCATGCTACTTTATTGTTTCCTTTGTTTATGCTGATGGATGGATGGTAGGTAATACAGGATTTCATAACTCCACTCCAACTCCAATTTACCTATGTATATCGACAACATGCATATAATGGCATGCCATTTTGATCTTGTGGGTTTGACACATAGTTTCAAATCTCATTGCCTTAAGTACATTTATACAGTTATTTAACTGACATTACATTTTTGATATAGTCTCTAAATACAGTAAACTAGTTTTGTGGGTCCCTTGCAATACTCAGGTGCTGTTCTACTATATAAAATGTTTTTTTACATCATTGTTAGATGGTGTCATTCATATAAATTAGATTTTATTGTCATGAGCCTCTTTTACTGTATGGGTGTATGTTTAACAGAAATGAATATTGCACTATACAGTTAAAGAGGGTGGACAGTGTGTTGCTAATGAAGTTGTTATAGGTGCATAAATGGGTCAGTTTAGAGGTTGGTGAGTGGTTTCTTATGTTAGGTAAGTATAATATGACATTGTTTTGTAATGTTGCTACCATAGTAAGATAATTTTGTTTGTATTGAGATGTGAAGCACACCTGAGGGGCAGGTGGAGAACGGTACCGCTATACTTTGTAAGTAAGCAACCTCTGAAACACTGTCTGACCGATGAAGACGTCAGTGATTACAAACTTATATCAAGAAGTCGAGTAAAACAACAAAAACATCTATATCAGCTGCATGAGCCTGTAAGATATGTTTTATCTATCTCTGTCTTTTTAATAAGTTGTACTGTGAGCATGATACAGAGGGCACACAGGTGATGAAATACCTGACAGACTGGTCTGCGAGCCAGCCCGCGTCACACTGCTCATATCCGTCGTAATAAGATGCAAGCAGCTGGTCGGCGGTGGCGATTCGTGCCCCGATGGCCTCACAAGCCCTCTGGGCCTGATGGAAGGTGAAGGCATACCGACCCAAAGCATCTCTGTAGTGGAACACAACACCTAAAAACACACACAGCATGCACATAATAACATACCTACAAATACATTAACTGCATTACCTGTTTCAACTGTTTTAAGTCAATAATTTGGAAAAGCTCCAGGAACAAAGACATCTTACTAAATGGAAAGAAACTGAGCTGGAAACTGAGCTACACAACTAGAAACAACTCATTAATTATCATTACACAGAGGATTGGGTATCTTTGGGTTCAGGCAGTTTTCAGTGGATTCTACTAAGATGAGAGATTCAGATATTTTCTTACCAAAATCACAGTGTGGAACCAATAATCAAACTGCGATATGATTTCAAAACACAGGAGTTTTAGCAGAGTCAGTATCCTTCTTGTGGTTTTTCTTTCTTTTTCTGAGAATTGTAGTTAAAAAACACAGTCTCTAATAATTCTGTGTAATCTACCCCAAACTTTACTAATGAGCCATGTCTTTCATCGCGTTACCTTTGACCTTGAGCTCCACGAGGTCACTGGCGTCCTCCAGGCCCTGCTGCACCTCGCAGCGGTAGTGAGCCGAGTCGCTGGAGCGCAGATCTCCCAACCAAAGTGACGCATCATCAGGGAAGGAGGTGTAGTTGAGCAACGCCGCTCGGTCTCGGTACGCTTCATTGACCTTCACCTTGTGACCCCGTACCACTAAGATCTGCGTTTCAACCCCCCTTGATATGACTGACCACTTGACCCTCGGTACAACAGGCGTCGCGGAGGTGGAGTTGGAGATGGGGGACAGAGACACCACACAAGGGATGGAAATGGAGCTGCTCAGTGGAGCAACAACTGGTCCTGAGTGGGGGATGCTCACGTGGAGCTGCTCCACCTCATCTGGAAATTAATAAAAAGAAAAGAAAAGTGAATCATGCTCCCACTTCTCAATGCACTTTTGTAGTCTCTGTTTATGGAATCAAAAAGTGATCAGGGGAAATGTAGACACCGTACCGTATGTGTACCGTAGAGTTTGGGTGGGAAAGGCCAGTGTGAGATGGCAGACTGCATAAAGAAGTGGAAGTATCTGCACATGTCTGTGGAGATTAAAAAGGCAAACACAATAAAATATTAATAAAATAAATAAAATGAAGAAGAAAAGCAGATATTTTTCTTCCAATTTCACAAATATGTAGAATTAAATAAAAATGGATTTTTAATAAGTACAATGATTTCTGACATCGGAGGTCATATGTTGTGTCGGTTCATCTTATCTTATCTAACCTATAAGAAGGAACAAATGTCCCAGACACATAAGAAAACTGAGGGATTCAGTTTCAGTTTTCAGGATATCAGTTGAAAGACTGAAATAACTATCCACATTATATTGAACAGACTTGGTGTTATCCCGCTGACATAAAGGAGCTGTAATAATGTTTTATTAGCTGCACAAATGTAATTTCTATCCCATAAAATGTCAGAAACAGGTCTCAGTATAATACCAGAGCTTTTAAATTTACCATAAACTTGGCCTCAACACATCAGTGAAACTGCTTCAACAAACACTGAGCATTATGGTTCTCATAAAACTACAATTTACAGCAGGCCTTTTTCCTATAAGTCAGGATTAGTTTTAGCTGAGCACACTAGAAAACTGGCAACAGAGTTTAAACATTAAAAAAATACAATAACTATAAAATTTTGTGAGAAAGACCTTTTGTTTTAAGTTGTAACTTTGGAGCAGAAGCTCTGAGTAAAACACACGTGTCCCAAAAAAAGCTCAGCCATACAGTATAAAAGACCAACTTCTCTGGTTTTCGAAAGGAAGCTGGAAGCAGAGGTTCCTGACCACAATTCATTCATCACCTCCAGGAGCTAATGACACGGCGTTTCAGCCCAGCGGCATCCTGCCAGTTCTCCGTCACCAGCCTGGCCCTGTTATTAACCCAGCAGCCGTGGCAAGACATCCACAGCGACTTCACACAACCTCCTGATTGGGCCGTCATTGAAAAACAATTAAATACTGGACAGTTTCAACAGTCGTCAAGGTGTTTCATCAGTATTCCTGTCAGTGTCATATTCAACCAACCTCACACTTCACCAGAAACACTGATAGTGCAAGGTTAGACCTTTAATCTTGCTACCTAAAGTTGTCGGATAAGAAATTTCTTTTATTATAAAACAGAAATTTTACACTGTACAATACAAGTCTTTATAGTATTAACTTCAGCCACAACACTTGAAGTTGGAGTAAATACCATTAATAATCTCATTATACTGCAATGTTCTGCTCAGCCTAAACGAACAGCACAGCACGATGGCAGCACTCTCCCCCAACAGAAGAATGCTTTCTGCAACAGCATAACTAGACTGAGCATCAACGACAGACGCCTAAATAATCCTGATCGCATTAAGACCCAGCCCACAAACCACAGGACCCAGAGGATTCCCTGGTCTCCTTCTGTGCCCAAATGGGTCAGAACTGTTTTGGCACCATGACGAGGATGTGTACAATGTGAGGCTGGTGGTAATAACCGGTGGCACCATTGCAAAGCAAGCAATCTGACTGTATATTGCTGTACAAAAAAAACATAGAAACACAGTTCAAGCACTGTAAAAACCTGTGACGCCTGCTTGTGTTTTCTTTCAAAAGAAAGTTTAGTATTTACAGTATACCGAGTGATTAACTGACATAGTGGGAGAAGCAGAAACTTAAAATTGTGGCAGAGGCCACAATTTTCATGCCACACATGTCATTTTATCACTGACTCATAGGAAAATTAGTCTTTTTTCAAATGCTCTGTTCCTCCAAGTCAACAGACTTGCACTTTTAGATCTCAAGGCATCTGAGTGATCGAGGGTTTCTGGAGAAAAATGAAAGTGATCTCTATTTCTATCTCACCCCTGCGACCACAATTTTAACATCAGAAACATTAAAAAAAAATTACAGATACTGTGGAGCAATGACTTGGGATCCTTATGCTTTTTAAACCTGTGTAGAGGATATAAGCAGTTTCACAAGAGGTGAGCGAAGCTCGTTTGAGAGATTTGGACGGTTGGATACTCTGAGTTACACAAAATGCCATGACCATGGTAACTAACCGGGCTTGAGTGACACAGGTGGAAGCAACTGACAGCTGGTGGACATTTGATTGGTGGATTTAAATTTCCTCTCTCCCTCTCGCTCTCTAATCAGCATGACTATCCGGTGCCTAACAGGATCTCTGTTTCTTAGTGGAAGACCAGTGTGTTTTTACAATGCCAAATTTTAAACCCCAACCCAGCGCAGACAATCCAACACATCGAGTCCAGCAGTAGCAACAATCACACCACTGATAATCTTTAATTTTTACTGTTCTTGTAATGACGGAGATCACAATCTCCGTCATTAACAGCTAAGGAAGGTGGAGCTTTTGCACTGATTAGTGCTTTGCTGATACCACCGATCCAATAAAGCTGTAATTTGCAAAGAGCGTTAAAGATGATGGTTTAAACAGCCATATATGTTATCACATCACTTAGTTTTTTCCATAAACTTTCTCAATATGAGCCTCAGAGCCTCTAGTTGTCTTCTGCAAGGTACGGTACTACAAGAATTGACCTCCTGTATATCAAGTAGATCCCTGGTAAGGAGTCGGCACACACAGCTCAGTAACTTGTGTCACATTAAATGGCCTTCTTTGATGGTAGAATAACTGTTGTCTGTTTTCTTGCCAGCTGGGTGGACTCCATGATGCTGGTATCACTATTAGTATTCTTGAGAAGACGTTTCACAAAAAAAGCGAGGAGCGGGCCAAGAGGACAGCTGCACACTGTGCTTTCACTTCATACCAAGTCCCTTACAAAGGGCTTCAGGGAAAATTAAAGGACAGGGCACTGGCACACTTGCTTGCTTTTTCTCTTTTCTTTCTTTCACCCCTTTCATTGATGGAGAAGGAAGTTTCAAAGCACTAAGAATCATTCTAGGGCAGGCTTTGTACAAAAGAAAGGGCCACATTAAGACCCCGCACACTGATTCAAATGGTATAATGTGACAGTGTGCTTAAATACCGGTTTGTGCTTTCAGATTGATGACAGCAGAGAAAATCCTAGTTGCTGCTGGTTGTTTTGTGCCGTCTTTAGATCGCATTTTTCGGCGTCGCCTTCGCCAAGCACTTTGCAGGTCTGCTTGTTTTAGTGAGGTTAGCAGTGAAGACAAGTCAAGCTGAAATCAATGCCACCCACTGCAGCTACGGCCCACAAACTGCAGCCAGCACTCTATCCAAAAGGGCAACTAATCCAGAATCTTCTGTGGAATAATCAGCTACAGACTAACGCATTTATGGAAAAGAAAACATAAGAAATTGGCGTTAAATAAACCTCATCAACTTTATGCAAACATCCCTGTCAGTGCTGCACAGACATTCCTCTGCAGCCTGCATCAGTGTCAATGCACACAAACCAGGAAGAGGCTCCTGATCCCAGTTTAGCCAGCTCAGACATGTCAGTTTGACTGATGTGCTGTAAACTTGGAGGAGTGCTGAGCTGGAACTGGCTTTAGGAGGGATATGTCCAGGATAAAACAGAACAGGGTCCCATAAAAATGCACAGTTTTTGCAACTATGGTCTATTTGTTGTCTTCTTTTCTTCTCCTTCTTTTAATATTTAAGATTTCAGTTTTCAGACTACATGTAAACAGAAGTTAAATGTAACATAAAGCAGCCTGTTCATTTATTTCAACTTCTTTTCTTTTTCTAGTGTATGAAAAAATTATTTAAGCACAGAGTTTATACTCTATCCAGCAGCTGCTTCCTAATGCAATTAACATTGAACAAGATGTTTGACCTGGAAGAAGTTTAAACCATATTAACTAAATCAATTTTATTTATTGGCCCTACACACCAGAACTCTGGTCAGCAGCTGGATATTCAGTTGGACAGTTGTGATTGAATAACTGACTCCCACAAGTATACATTCTTGCTGCTATTTGCCTTAATAACAAATCCATTTATGTTGATGACATTTGCCTGACCTAAACCAGACAGAAACCACTTTTACATCCAGCTCAAAACAAATAAACTTAATGTCAGTCTTTACTTCATTTGGAGACCTTGGCAGGGTCAAAGGAGGTGATTCAGTTCAGAAACATCAAACCCAGACTTTGAATATAAACACTGGCTACTGTACACTTAACAGCAGAGCGAGTTGGTAAATGAGGCTATTCACTCAGCACCACACCTCCAACTCCCTACATCATCAGTGGTCTGTCTCCTGTCTACAAGATTACCACTTTGGAAGAGCCACCCACCAGCTGATTCACCACCCACTTTGTCTGGGAACAAATTAAAGTGTGTTTTGCGCAAACACCTGATCCTAGGCTTGACTCAGTGGATCCACAGATGAAGCTCAGCCTGTACAGCTGTCCTTTTATACACAGGAGGCGATTTCCGCTTGTGTTCAGGATCAGGTGGGCTCTGCTTTCTGAGACGCATCACTTTCTTCGTTCAGGGCAAACATGCCCAGGAGTCAGGCACCTGCAGTTTGAGCTCAAATCTGCACTCAAATACTCAGATACACAGACTCTACTAAAGTAGCTTTGCATGAGCGATAGTTAGAAACACTGCAAAGTCTTTCAGCTTACCTGCTTTCTGAAACAAGCTCCTTCCCTTTTAGAGAAGAACCCCTTTAAATAAATCTTATTTTGAGTGGCTGCCCCTCTCAAGAAGAAGGTCTGAATACTAGGTGGGTATGGCAACAGAGCTATTCAAGCACCCTGGAGCCTGCACTTTTGGCTCACAGGGGTTATTTTGCATGACATTTGTGTCACGGGGCACAAATGTGTTGTCCTCCGTCATATGCAGTAGCTTAATATTCAGTTTGAATTGCCAGGATTGTTCATTCATTTTGAATATTTTGACATGAGCAGCGATTCAGAGGTCTGAGCAAGGCTTGCTATTTATCTAATTATACACCTGAGTGCAACTCATCCTCAACAACAACAACAAAAACAAGAACAACTTCTGTAACTATAGCTTTAGCTGAACAACCTACTGGTGCAGTGGAGGATCAACAACATATCTGGCTCTAAATTTGAGCAGATGGCCGTCCATTCTCCACCATGCTTTACATTTCATCTTATATTTAGTGTAGAGTTCATCACTCTAGTTTGGGTCAGATCTCTAGATAGATTGTGAGCCACATTTTTACCAGCTGTGACTGTGGCTAGTTTTGACTTTGTGATTTTTTTGTGTACTGACCAATTTAACATGTAGAGAGGGGAAGGCCACTTTTGTGGGTTTTTCTTGTTGTATGTTTGCCTGTGTTTGTCTGTGGACAGAGTTTGTCCACATGAGAGAATTGCAGCTGTGCAAGACAGTCACTAAACTTTAAGCTGTGCAGCTGAGATCAATATAAAATCAGGATTTGAAGAGGGTTGTGGTCCAGCAATTCGATGGCATCCCACTGGAAGATGATAACATGATTACTCTGTCATGAAATTACAGCATAACCACACCACTGCTTTTTATATCTGCTCAAATCTGACCAGAGAGCCACAAACCTATTAAACAGAAGAAAGAAATCCTTAAAAGTCTGCTTCATCATTCAATTTGCCCTCTGTCTTTCTACCTGTCCATTACTGAACTCCACCTGAGGTGGACCACAGCGAGTGAAGAGTTAAAATACGCACTTAAAACAAAAAGCAGCTTTTTGTTCCCACAGGGCAAATAAAAGCACTGAGTGTGAAATCCCAGGAAAAGCTTTTGAATGGCAGGGGGGGGGGGGGGGGCTTTGTAGGAGTCCAAATTGATAGTAAATGCGTTTAAAATAGCCCGTTATCCTTCCTTTACCTTTATAGGTGTGCATGCGTAAAACACGGAAACACGGTTTAAACACAGTGGGGGACAGCAGTTTACAATTAATTTTAGGACCTTTCGGAGAACATCAATTACTACAGCGCAATTAAGTGGCAATGAGTATAATTGTCTTTAATCATACGTCCATTTAACCTGACACAGGAGATTCAAAAGAACTTTGGAAAGACCAAATCGCATCATCTACTGCGTATCATTGACCCATCGACCTTAAGGGAGAGAAAGAGACAGAGACGGTAAGCCTACCGGATGACTCTCAGCAGCATCTCAGCTGATGCAGGTTGCACTTCTTTGCTGTAAAGAGTATTTTCCGTGAGCGCCTGTCAGCGTGCTGCAGTGCGACTGTCCTGTCACGGGAAAAGCGGCTCTGGATGCTCTGCGCAGGTAAACGGTGGCTGGGACCGGCACACTCAGAGGCTCGGGGAGAAAAGAGGGAGTTGGGAGAAAGTGACGCCAGATATGAAACCCTGAACTGCCCACTTTTTCACCCAACAATCGGGATGGAGATGGCGCATGCCTGTCAAGGGGGATTGGGAGGGATGACAAGTAAAGAAACCGATGTTATAGGCTATGAAGTGAAGCCTGCAGAGAGGAGATGACCTGCATGTTTTTACTGCAGGGAAGCAGAGAACTCACTGAGCGTCACTTGGATGAACCAGGGTGAGAGAAGAGCAGTCAGCGCAGCGGTCCGGAGTGAGCTGCTGAAGCTGCTGCAGGTATTGATATTGCAGCACAGTCACATATCCCGGAGAACGATAAGGGACAATTTAAAGTACCGCCTCCTTCGTTATCTGTCACACCCCGCGGTATATTTTTAAATCATCATGAATAGCTTTGCATTCTGGCGCAGAGAGAGAGGTCTGGAAAATCCTGCACAAGAGCATTGCCCTGTCATTTACAATCGGAATCTGCAGAGCATGCTTGATTTGAATGGAACAAGCTGAAAACAGTATGCAACCCAGAAGCTTTTGCTATGACTGAAGGGTCACAACAAGATCACTTTTACCACTTTAAAGTATGTTATTTACAGTTGAAACTTTTATTTGAAATTGATGCATAAATAAATTCATAAAACAAAAAGATCTGGCTTTTACTCAAGGCCAAATGTGGCCATGTTTGGCTGACTAGCCTCAGACTAGCCTTCCCTATAAAGAACAGATTTCAGGTGTCCTGTGCCATAAATGAATCATAAGTAGCCCACATAGGGCCAAATATGCAGCACTTCTATGAAATGTGATTACTCCTCATCGAGGTTCTGGCAAAAATGAGCAACAATAAAACTTTTCTTCAATGAACAAATTAAAGGCAGGTTGAAAAGTCCACAGTTACAGTCTTATTCATGATGTTGTGTAAGTGATACAAGTGCAAAATGATGGCTGAAGAATGAAAGACTAGAGAGAGAGACAATTTTAGCTCCTCTTGTTTTCAAATTCACATAAAAGGTAATTTTATGTTAAAGGCCTCACAGTACTGTATCATCTCAACACAGCACTCCACTCTCACAATGCTGTCTTACTTGTGGTTCCTAGAATATTTAAAAAAATTAAATGGGAGGCAGAGCCATCAGCTTTCAGGTCCTTCTTCTGTAAAACCACGAGGAGGACCATATAGGGCTGCAGGTGACCATGAACAATATCTTAGTAACAAGTCTAAGCTGCTGAGGGTTTCCATTATCCACTATTTCTTCTACATTCATCTCATTTCACTCACTATGTGTTTATACATCACTCTACATTTAATTAGGAGTTATTAGTGTGTGTTTTGTCTCTATCCCCTCACCCTTAGCATGAAGCAGCAGATGGCTGCACTTCCTTCAGCCTGGTTCTGCAGGAGGTTTCAGCTAATATTGTGCTTTAATGTTGTATATTTAAAAACTGTTTTTCTATTCTTCATTTCACACAAACCAGCAGAAACACTATAGACCGAACGTCACTGAGAACCACACAATCAGGCTTTGGTCCTGCCATTTATGGGGTGTGCACTGGCTCATCTCAGTCAGTAAAATGTGACAAAGTGGAAAAGTTAAAGCTTGATGCACTCAATTTGTATTTTCAGCAACGTTCTACAACATCTGTTAATGAAATACGCAACAGACACACACATGAAAGGAGCAAATGTTAGAGCGTACTTGTGCACTCTGCAGCGGGAGTGAATGATGCTTTGTAGTGGTCATACTGTGACTCGGCAGCAGCGGTCGATGCTGCACACCTGAGGAATCTCACACTCAGATAACAGCGGGACTGTCTGGGAAGGAAATGTCAAAGCCCGGAGAACAGACAGCGGTCACACTTACACCTATGAGTGTCTGTCATTGAGCTCTTTGGCACTTAAGGTTCTGAAATCCATCCTACATACAGCAAACCTGCGGCTGAGCTGAGGCAGTGAGACTCACTCTGAGTCAAGGCAAATGTGACACAATCATGAAATGAAGATGCAGGCAGGGCGTGGGCAAAGAATGTTATATTTCACTAGGTTTTCGACAGCCATTACTTGTAACAAAGTTTTAAGTATGCAGTTCATTGATGAATACTCAAAACAAGGACTTACCAATCGCTGAAGAAAACAAAATCAATTTAAAAATTGTTTTAGAAATATATTCATGAAGTTATTTAGATTTAACACAGAGTGGATCCTCAATTGATCGGGTTGCTGTTTCTAAACAGAGCTTTAATGTCTTTTCAGTCCTGAAGATTTGAAGCTGTTGCAGACTTGCTGCTGTGCTTTGAATCATTATCTTGTTACATGACCCAGTTTCGGTCAAGTGTTAGCTGTCGGACAGGTGGCCTCACATTTGGCTATAAAATACTTTGGTATACAGAGGAATTCATGGCCAGCTGAATGACTGCAAGATGCCCAGGTCCTGCAAAACAAGCCCAAATCATTATGCCTCCACCACCGTGCTTGGAATTTGGTTTAAGGGTTTGTGGTGACATTCTGTTTGGTTTTAACCAAATGCGGTGCTGTGAATGCCCAAACATCTCCACTTCAATATCACCTGTCCAAAGGATATTGTTCCAGAAGTCTTGCGGTTTGTTCAGATGGAACTTTGCAAACCTAAACTATGCTTGGAAGAGGCTTCAGTCTTTTTATAATTGTGCTGTCATTAACTTTAAAATTTAACATGCTAACCTAGGCCTGTAGAGTCTGAGATGTAGATCTTGGGGTTTCTCTGAGTATTGCATGGTAAATGCATTTGATTAGCAGTATCTGTCTGCTGCTAACCTTACTAATTCCCATGTAGGCAGTAAGGGTGCAGTTTAGTCCTAAAACTTTCTTCACATGACCTCATGTCCTGAAATCATGACTAAGGAATAACCACAATTTTTTCCACATCAGATTTCTTTTGTCTGAGACAGCCCAAAATAGCACAGTTTCTAGACAGCATTAGAACATTTAAATGACACATTTAAAGGTTATTATTCTTTTTGTGTGTGTGTTTGTGTCCATATATATGTTTCCTACATCAGTTTTTAGATTTTACACACAAAACAAATGACTACTTTACAAAATGTACATTCTCATACAAGTGAAACCTACTCATATATATAAGTAAAATTTGCCACATCTGAACAAGCAAAAGGATTTCAATTCTTCTCTACCTATAATAATAATATCAATAATAACAATAAACACTGAAAACTGGCAGGAGTTAGCATTGTTATTGGATACTTTTACTTAGCAACAGGATGAAATTACTTCTTCCACCACTGATGCCAGAGCCTCGTCAGATGGTTAATAATGTAATGTTAGTAACAGAGTGAGCTTCAGTCTACACCACTCCCACTTAGACTACACTGAATTCAGACAAGGAGTTAAAGAGGTAACAAATGATTTCTTTAGGCTCTCATATACTAAAAAAATCTTCTTACAACACGAATTTGGAGGGGGATGTTTACATTAGATTACCTCTAAACATTTTAACTGGCATCTCTGCATAGATGAAATACGTTTAACTGCAGGAACATTTCCTAGAACATGTTGAATGTGCTGAGATGCTGTTTTGCTATCTAAATAAAACATATGCAGCTGCTTTTTCTGTGAACTAAAGGTCGGCATTTAAATGACCCAGCTAACATGAGCATAACATCTTAAAAGCAAAGCATGGATGAGAAAATTAAAGCCCAAGACGAGAAGGAAGAGCTGTGTTTTGCCGACTTTTTCATCTCTTAATTGTGACATATTGAGTTCATGCACAAAAATCCACTGGGAGCCAGCTAAATTAGACCAAACATAGTTAAACATGCATGTGTGCCATGCCTCAGACCTGCATACAAGCTAACGTTAACATTTTCCAGCAGCCTTCAAACAACCAGCCTGTAATTAGACACTATCATTACATTGTAGCTGAGCTTAGATCATCAACTGAGTCAAGAGCAGCACTCAAATTTAGTTTTAAAGTGTCTTCAGATGTTTGAGCTGTTACAAATCTTTCTGGGAAACAAATTTTTAACCAGCTTGTGCCCAATTGCTACAGCATCTATAAGCTTAAGACACATTTTGGACACTTTTAATGTAATCTGACCTGTTAGACTGCCAAACAGTAACACCTCTGATGGTGAACGTGACTCTTTCATATACAGCCTGCACCACCAGGTGGGATTAATTAGTTTAAGTTGCTCAGCAGCAAGGGTGACTCAGTTAAAACACAGAGCCCACCATGCAGTTTATTTAAAGTAGTTTTAATTCTGCTTGAGTCATGTCAGTGGTTTCATTTAACTGGGTTGCCAGCATAGCTGTCAATTTACCACAAATTATAAGATGGACAAAAAAAAAACTCCCCTGCAGAAGTTAAGATTCCCATAAAAATGTGCTTTTGTGAGTGTAAATGGAAAATGTTCAGACAAATGGAGCAGCATAGAGGTTCTACTTCACCTTGCTGCAGTTGCAGAGCAAAATCTGTACAACACTCATGAAATGACAGGAAAGACGACGAGCCTTTGAATCATTTTTCCTCCCATAAAGAAAAAAAACCTCAAAACCCAGTTTCCGCTGACTGGCTGCTTTTATTCCCTCTTGGATGCAGAGCGGCAGAGGCAAACCGGTTCAGGAGGGACGAGTCTGGGAAAACTGCTGCACTCATCCCGCAAACTGGCCAAACCATCAACTTGCCATGCTTTCTGCATGATGTTGACTGCACTGACCAAAAATTAGGGTATGGAGAGCCACTGTGAAATTTTGATGCAATTATATTATCTGTGACACATCGTTTTTTTGTTTCAATGCCTGGCAGTGACGCTAGTTGCTTCGCCAGCTGGAGCTCTGGAAGCAAGTCGAGTTGGTCTTTTAGTAAATCAATATGTGTGGTTAACCAGTGAGGAAAAAGAGACTGCGTTTGCTTCATAAGCTGCCAAACTTATATATCAGTGATAAAACTAGAGCTGATTTTATTCATAAGGATAATTCTGGATATTTATAGCAATGCTAAGATATTTTTTACTGAAGTAACTGTTTTTGTTTGGGCTGACTGCTCTTTTAATGGGGCCTATTATACTATTATCATATATTCCAGCTCCATATTTTTCCTCTTGGACTCTTGGAGAGCACCATTGCATGATTCACAGCTCAAAATAATCTTGGTGCAACACTTCAGTTCATGTAGTGTCTGAAACAAGCCGTTTCAATTGAGTTCAAATAATTAAACGTATATAACGCCAATTCACAACAACAGTTGCCTCAAAGCACTTTATAGTATAAGGTAAATTCTCAAGAATATTAGAAGGAAACCCCAACAATGAAACGCACTCCTATGAGCAAGCACTTGGCGACAGCGGGAAGGAAAAACTTCCTTTTAACAGGAAAAGGAACCAGGGGCAATGATGGGAAGCCAAATTTAGTGCTGTGTGATACTGCAGATTTTGATATTGATCCGATACCAGGTATTGCAGATACCAATACTTTAAACCTATAAAAGCAGCTTATGAAGGTGAGAACAGTGTGTCATTATTTATTAAATGAACATCATTAATTTGCCAATTGAAAAAGTAACGTTTTGAGCCTAATCTTGAAAGTACTAAGTGTAAAGTGTAGCTAAGAAAACAACGTACTATGAAGTTTTTGCTCCTTCTCATCAGTTGGGCCTGAAATGCTTTAGTAATAAACAAATTAAGCTTACAGTTAAAGCATTACAGCAAGAGGCAAATCCTATGTAGTAATAAGCTGAGAGGTTAAGGAAGAAAAAAGCTAGCTAAACATCTTAAACCACATCACAAATAACCAAATTAAAACCATGTATATGTGATTAAGCACGATTGGGGTAATTTAACCAGTATATTGATATGTAAGTAGTGAAGAAACTGTAATAGATGTTTCAAAGCTTTTTTTCTGCCTTTGTCAGTTTCTACAGTTGTTCGCGAATGAGGTCATAATTGAAACATGAAAAAGTGTTACACAACGCAGGTGTGACACAGTGCCAGTGCATAAAATGTCAAATGAGGTGAGTGAGGACTTTGTTGAGACTACCCAGTCCATGTTGGCTCCTGACGAGCCATTTCTTTCTCCACATGGTTGTCCAGACACTTTGGAAAGACAGACTCATTTGTCTGAAGGTTTTCAGTTTTGGAGAGCTCTGTGTCTGGGCTTCTGTAAAATAATATGGCTATTTTCAGCCTCACGAATCATCCAAGCAGACTGTAACCACCACCGTTATTAATGCTGCCAAAAGCCAGAGTACTGTCGCTTCTCTGACATTAGACTGTATGTATGAAGCCTGCTGTGAACGAGCACTGCTGTTCTCCTAATGCAAGGCTCCTGTTCAAGCTTATGTAACACTTTTTAGTTGAAATGATAAATAAGCTTTAGATACTAATTATCTACCTAATGTTTTGTGCTTCTAAGAGCAAAAGGTTTGCGTTTCCATCTCCAGTCTGTTAATGACTCTACAGTCAGAGCCAGATGTTTTAGCAGTGGCAGAAAATGTGTTTCTTACAATAAGCTGCTTTGGTTTCCATTTATATTATTCTTTCTATGATATAGTCAAGAGCATTCATAACAATTTAAGAAGTTTCAAAGATTTTTATTGGCAAATAATAGAAATTTGCACCAGTGCCAAATGTTCTGGTGATGACTTTAGCCATTTCCATGAAGGAGGGGATTTTCTCAACCCAATCGCTCAACACCAAAGTTCCTGGTTTTATGTGATTTTATGTTCTGTAGCCATGTCAGCATAATCATGTACGAGGGGAGCAAAGAAAAGTGCTTCAACTGCACATTGTTTCTTCTTTTAGGTAGCCAGATTTTCTTGACATTTTTAAAAGTGGTCTTGAGAAACAGTTCTCCAGGCTTTCCAAAGGTCTTTCAATGTTTTTCTTTGGACCTTGGCTGATTTTTCCCTCATTTTCAGTTCAGTCCTCGTATCTAATTATTTTCAGAGAAGTGTTTTTTTTTGGTTGTTGAGCTACTTAACACTGACCTATGAATCATTCAAGGATAAAAAGGCATCTGACTCAAGGGATCCAACTATTGTGGTCTGTACAAATAAACAACTTACCTCTTGGCCATTCAATTTATCAATCTGTTGTTCACTGAAGCCTCACCAGATAGAAGGGAAACGGCAAGAAAAGAAAAGGCTGAGGTATCTCAACTTACACAAGAACTGGACCGAAAATCAATGGCAACAGGTCTTAGGAAATGAAAGGTTTTGGTTCAAATCAATGTGTATGGAGGACGTCAGAAGAGCAGGACAACAGTGACTGTCGAAAGGGACCCAAACACAAACCCAATGCAGCAAAAGCATACCTCGATAGATAAACTTTCGCTATCAGTCGTGGTTCGGCCTCCCCTGGAATCCGGACCCCCAAATTACTGAAGATGTGTGGGATCATTTTGACAGAGAGCAGAACAAAAGGCAGCCAACACCCAAAGAAGAGCTTTGAATGTCCTTCAAGAAGTTTGGAGAACAGGCTGTGTTGAAGAATAAAGGAAGTCGCACAAAACATTGACTCGGGCTTGTTAGAATTGTACAAACTGTGTCTTATGTACTGCATTTTCATGTATGTTTGCACGTTTCAGCAAATTGCTACAAGAATTCCCTTTCTACTGTCTGTGCTTCTGTTATCACTCATCCTTCATTTAAGCTCGACAACATCAGTTGTCCCACCCATGATGCCAATTGGCTAATCATTAGCTTTGACTGTTGAAAATCTGCATAAACTGATTTTTAGTCACACGAGGGAGCGTGTCTTAAACACTAATATTATTACCTCATAGGTTTGTATCCAAACAAGTTTGACACAAACTTAAAATGGGCAACAAGGATCATTGGGTTTTTTTTGTATGAAATCTTTAAACTTTGCACCCCGTGATTGTGATTTTCCACATGAAAATGCAAACACTTTAGTCTGACATTTATTCACAACACTATAAAGAAACAAAGGGACACCTAAGTGAACTGCAGTCTGACTTCACTTCCTCATATTGTTTACAGATCATTTTCATGGTGCAGCAGTTTGTTAAGAGTCCGTACAGCCTCCACTTGGTATCTTCACAGTCTCTGTTTGACCTGACCTTCTGCTCAACTCCAGAACAAGGTATCTCCAGAGCTCCTGTGAAAACTGGTCAGCACAAAGGGGAGGCTAAGTGTCTCTGATTTGTCTGGTCAGTACCAGTAGGACGTTCGGTGCCTCCTGTTCTCCTGGATACCGAGTTTCTCCATGACCTCCTCCTCCAGGGTTTTCAGAGATGGTATGTATGTCTTTTCAAGAGCATCTTCGGGACTGGTATCTTTAGGTCCATCTGTGAAAGCAGAATGCATCGTTTCAATTGACACCAACTATTTTTTCAATCATCAGACACTTCTATCACTTTGTTGGACAAACAGAAGACTTTTAGTTTCACACAAGAAGAACTTGAAATAAATAGTGTGCTGGTTCTGCACTAGCAAAAACAGTCCTGCCTATGTGCGTTCAAGTTTAGAAAGAAATATTTCTTCCACTTCAAAACAGTCAAACTGGATCACTTAAAAACAGAAGTCTGAACAGGCGGAAAAATAAACAACAGCTGGTCTTAATGTGACGACTCTAAGCAACCCCTGAGATAAAATGGCTACTGAAATTTACACACACACAGACCCTTACCTTTCCACTGCTGCGGCACAATGCCATCTCGTCGCTCCACAACTGGTTTCGGGATGATTCTCCCCGTCCTGAGCGACACTCGGACTCTCTCACCCTCTTCTGTGAACCTCCACTCAACCTCGGTGGGTTTCCTGTAAGATCGAGATCAGTAAGTTAAAACTGGTCTGGAAAAATGCCAAAGAGCAGGAGCATTTAAATGGAAAAGGAAAAAGAAAAGGTGAACTATTTTTTGACTTTAGATTGCTGTGTTATCACAATTATTTTAATGGTGCTGTAAAGGAAAAGAATATTGTACAGATGCACAGAGATTACAGATTGCTGTTTTTTCACTAGAAAATCTTATGTTAAAATCTATTACAGCTGTAAGTTTTAACACTTACGGTTACAAAAATTAACTATTTATTTATTTGTTTTTTTTAAGGAGCCAAACTAAGACTGAGAACTAACCCGTGGTCCATCTAGTTTAAGGTTCTGCATAAGCATAGCAACAGATGTTAGGACTGAGGCAGAGTTCAGCATACCTGTCTGAGGGGTCAACGAGGGCAACATCACGGACCAGGATGGGAGCCTCACTGGCAATGTACGTCCCACGGTAATCTGCAGTTTTTCCAATATACCTGTGATGCTACGATGGGAAAAAAAAGTTCACAGTTCTCCCATTTAAAAGGCACAAAATGCAAACAGATGAATGCCAAAAGGCTTTCAATGGTGTGCTTTGTCTGCAGCTACACCCTGACCACCCACATCCCAGACATCTGGCTCCACCTGGTGGAGCAACGAGATAAGTATGAAGCATTTTTAAAAGAGCTAAAAAAGAAATGGAACAGCTAATATAATTTTGGGGGAAATGAAAAAATCTGTAATGTAATCATGTCCAGGACAGTTCAAGTGTATGCTGAAAATTTTTTGTAGGAAAACAGATAGCCTTTCATCTTCTCCCAACACTTACACAATGCTCACTCAATAAAAGGCATGTAACTTACATTTCAAAAGCAAAATCTATAATGCGCATTTCTCAATAAACAAATTTAAAAAAAATAAACAACACTTCCTTACTGTGTTCAGTCCCTCCAGGATGACCCAGTTTCTGCGTCTGAAGACTTGGATAACTTTCCCCTGCTTTCCCTTGTCATTGCCTTTCCGAATCTCAACCTGAGAAATCAAAAGCAAACATTTAAACTCTATGTAGGAAATTTACTACTTTAAATAAAATGAATATACTTTTTTGTTACTGTACCACTTTTGCTGGTTTGGCCAGAAAATATTTTACCAATTCGTTGACTGAATTTTCCTAAATTAGTTTTCATGCATGTTTACAACAGATGTATGTTACTTCTCCTGACTCTATCAGTTGTGGCTACACCAAAGTAATTACAACATTATTAGCATTAGCTGTATTACAGATTAAAACTTTATCAACATACAGATAAATCACATGAACACATACTGGACTTAATTTTAATATTATCCTCATTATCGGTTGCCTTGTATAGTTTTTTTCTACTATGTATTGCAAAGCTCTCTGTTTCTTCTTGGTTTTAGAACAACGGGGGAATATAAATGGTGAGTGGACTGCTTCTTATATTGTGCTTTTCTATTAGCACTCAATTGTGGGGTGAAACTTTGGAAAGCTTTACACCAAACACTTAATATTAGACAATTTAAACCTATCAATATAAAGAAAAATATTTGCACAATATGAGTCAGATGAAAGCTTGACAGCTGAGTCCCAAAAAATGTTTTCTCACCGTGTCCCCTTTGAGCACAGACCACTCCTCTGGCGCTATCGGCTCAACAAACACCTTCCTCCTCCTCTTCCCCGGTGGATTTAACCTTTTAGCAGCGGCTGTCCACGGCCTGTTGGTGCCGTAACGGTAATCTTTGGGCACAATGACCCTGGCTGCCATCGACAGCAGAGTGGTCAGCCTCATTGTGCTGCAAGTCAAACAAGGGTGCTGAGGTTTTTTTTCCAAGAGGCTGGCAGCCATACACAGGAGCAACGCAAGCTAGGCTAATATGAATTATGCTATCAATAACGTTAGCCTAGAGCGGCTAACTCGCCGCCGTTTACGTACACACAAACATTTCACAAATGAGACTGCTGCCTAATTTTTTTTAAGTACAACCCTAAAAGTAGATGTATTAAAATACAATAAAAGAACGTCATGCAGAAATCACTTACCCTCTGTTGATGTCAATGACACATGTAGCGGAGCTGACACCTACAGGAACCTACCGGTAGCGCCACCTACTGGACAGGAGGGTCGCAACAGGCCTCACGCATGCGCAGTTGCTAAATTGACCGATATGTGGGCAGTATGCAGGCAGAGCAGGCTGCTTTGGGCAAGATGACCTTCACACTGCTGCAGCTGCTGCTCAGTATATTCAAGCCATACAATACTAAGAGTGACTCAATAAAGAACGCAATATTTTATTACATTTTTAAATAAAATATAACACCAAGAGGAAACGTTTTAAAATTAAGTAAGGCAAATGTGTCTAAGACAAACTTAAAATGTTTTTGAATGAATGCCATTTTCAACAATTCCAGCTTCTTCAATAGTGCACCTGTTCAAGTGTTCATTGAATACAGATCGTCTGGACCTGGCTTGATATGCAGCAACTCATTTAGACATGTAGACATGGTCAAGATGACCGGTTGAAATTCAAACTGAGCAGCAGAATGAAGAAATAAGGTGATTTTACTGACTTTGAACATAGCACAACTGTTGGTCTGAGTATTTCAGAAGCTGCTGATCTGTTGAGATTTTCACACACAACCATCTGTAAACAAGAAACAAGAAAATATCCAGTGAGCAGCAAAGAAAAGAACAGCTATACTGCTTTGAGCTGATGGGAAACAGTAACTCAAATAACCACTTATTACAACCACAGCAGCTTAATGCACCATCTCACAACATTCAAATAATCTCAGACCACTTTCCTGAACACTGGTAGAAGGGGAGATTCACATCATGGATGAGCAGCTGAGGAATGCTTCCAGCACCTCATTGAATTAATACCACGAAGAATTAAAGCAGCTCTGAAGGCAAAAGTTGGTCCAACCTGGTGCTAGCAAGGTGTACCTAATGAAGTGGTTGGTGGGTGTATGGATTTGCTACTACATTTTTGCTGATTCCAAAAGGTTATGTGTAAAACCTGAATGGCTCAGTGTGGAAATATTTAATTTCAAGGCCACCCACTGAGGCAGATGCAGGCCGTGATTACAAGCCTCGCTGCTATGTCACTGTGACAAGCACGAGTGATATTTAAGCATGAGAGGAGGCTGTCATTTATGAAAACCTGCAATCATACATGTGACTGTTTGTCCTTGACCTTGGATTTTGGTAAACATCCATGTTTGCTGCAAGCGAAAGACGGATTTTTACCTTTCTGGGTTACAAAGACAGACAATAAAGCTAATCTGTGTAAGCACAGACACAGTCATTAATCTTGAGAGCCGGATGAACAGACACCACACCGCATTCCAAAATCAGTTTCAGCCCACGGTTGGATCTACGCCCTAATACAGTAGTTAAAACAACTTGTGCTTAACCTAACCCCACAGCAAACTGAGAGCTGTCAGGACATGTTACGTAACAACAAAACTAGTTCAGCTACCACAGCCTTTGGGGCCGAACCGCACAGAGAGGCTCTGCGTCAGCAGCAAATTATTTGTGGCAGCTGCATAGAGACACAAAACACGTTCCATTGTTAATTTCCTGCATTTTTTTTTTCAAATCAGAGACAATAATTAGATGTGAAACAAGTAATTAATTTTAGTTGTTCTGTAAAGTTATGGTAGCCTTTCCCATGCTCTGAGCTCGATTTAGAGCAACAGATCCCACATAATACTTGGTTTTCAGCAGGCACTGTACTGACTCAATAAAAATAGACAATCCTGATCGTTAAAACCAAACACAACAACTAATGTGACTGTTTTGGGTTCTTTCCAGAAAGCTGATACCCTAGATTAGTTTAAGTAAGGCAGAAACAAGTGTTTTTTTGTAATCAACATGTTTATTAAATGGTCTGGCAACTACAATAGTAAACAAAGCAGCAGATTAAGATGAATGGCAGCTTCCAAAGGTAACAGAAGGCTAACCCCCCCCCCAAAAAAACAACAACAACAAAACAAAGTTTTACACTTTAATTCCAAATTAAACTTTTGAATAACCTCCAGATCCGGCCTTTGACCATTTTAAGGTTTTTAAATCAGCGGTGTGACGATAGGAAGGTGGCCATCTTCGACACAACATTCAGAGCTGAGCTTTCCCTTAAAAGTTCATAGTGTGATAAACTATCAGCTAACGCTGCTAATTACATGAAAGAACACTGAAGCGATGACGATGACATCCAAATGGCGTGGGTGAAAGGGCCCGAACCCCTTGGGATACTGTTACAGTGGAAAATAACACCATATTCTGAACATGTCGTCTAAACAGATGTTGGAATAAAACACGTCACAACTTTGTTTCACAGTCAAAATAATAAGACCACTGAAGTAAAACAGATTAGTATTCCAGTTAAGAGGGTGGGAAACCAAGAAAAGAAAGTCATAAACTGAAGATTTACAAAAGGTTCACTCTCTGTATTTACCCATATTCAGTTTCTTGTTTCTTTCAATGAATCTCACTTGGTGCAGTCCAGATCAGCGACTCGTTTCAAAGGTGTCGAGAATACATTTCTGAACACAAGTTTTTTTTTTCAACAGCTTCAAGCAACAGTGGAACTACTGTAAGCTAAACATGAAATCACAACATGAAACTGAGTTTTAGAAGACTTTTCCAGATAATTTCCACATGGAGGGGTGATGCCAACAACCTTTCCCTTGCAGTCATTACCACTGCTCCACATTACCTTTAAGGCTCAATTTCCCCAGATAAGGATTAAGCCTACACCAGCATTTTTTTCTAAAATTTTTTCCAAGTCTGCCACTAGAATAAATCGATGTTTGGGAAACCTGATGCTAAAGTTTAAAGATTCTGCCCAGACAGAACATCACTCAGGAATGTCTCCTTACGTAAGGCCTCAGTCACACAGGCCTACGGACAAGTCGGTAACTACCAAGCAACCTCCGGTCACCAAGAAGAAACGTGCACTCTCTGACCATTTGGCAAGCGGTTGTTGCTAGCTGATATCAGTAAAAGACATGGATGAAGCTAACGTGGAAGTGCCCTAAATCTGCATTCTATCTGAACTGTAATTATAAATAGACTTCTGGTCCCATTGAACAGCTTTCTTTCTTGACTCTTATGTTCATGGGCTTAGTCACTAATTCTAGATCTGTTAGAATTACAATTAATCCCTCCTTGTGATTAATTTGGTTACTAGCAGATTACCACAGTCTACTGTAGTTTGGGAGGGAGACACCGAGTTGTCTGCAAACACTTGCCAACTAATGGTTCTGCGGAAGTGAAACTTTTTGAAATTTGACACAAACAGGAAATAAAGAACGTTCCGACTTCAGAATACAAGTTTGCACCCAACATCTTTGGGGAACAGTCTCGTTTCTGAGTTGTGTTTTACTACAGCTACGCAACTAGGTGACAAATGTCTGCAGACAAGTCGGCATCTTCTACACAAGTACAGCAACTTGAGAGCACGCAAAGCAGGTTTTCAGTGCAGCTCCGTATATTTCTTTGCAATCAGTTTCACCTTGCAACTGCCAGCAACTTCTCACCAAGTGATTGGGAATACACATTTAAGTGGTTGCCAGATAGTTGCCAACTGGTTTCTAGGCCTGCATGACTGAGGCCTAAACTGAGTAGCAGAGGGGCTTAAATCCTAAATTTGCTTTTCTCAAAAGGGGTTTACATAATTAATTCCACATATGGGTTCCTGTGAAATGAATCACGTACTTTGGTCACTCGCAATCAAGCATACACACCGAAACAACAAATGTTGTAGGGCAAAACAGACGACGATTAATGGGGGCAGGAAAAAAAAAAAAACACAAACAAACAAACAAACAGAAAACCTCTGAATATTCAATCATATTTCGAATGAATGAATAAATGATTTAAATGAGGCTGAAAAGCTAGGTGATACAAATGGAAGCAGTAAAATTATGAACTTAAGCTAAGAGCATTGATGAAAATTTGTTCTATCGCCTGTACAATATCTACTTTTTAAAACCATCAAATGGGAGCATTTGTCAAATAAATGTTTTTTTCCTTGTGATTTTAATGTTTGTTTGTTTCTTAAATTTACCATATATTCAGTGTTTATCCCCTCTAAGCTGAAAAATGTTTTGACACCTAGCATTCAGTCGTTGTAATTGCACTTAGAAATAAAAAATATATACACACCAAAATCCCATTTATAAATGAGCCCTAAAGTGCTCAATTCAATTGTTTTGAAATCAGATTAGCAAACTTTTTCTTTCTGGGATATATGATATCCCAAAAAATGGCAAATGAGTATTTGTTTGTCTCTCAATACAAACATTTAGGTTGTTTTGTTTTTTTTATTTATTTGTTTGTTTTAAAATTCTCTTATTAATTAAACGGCTGAAATCTGGCATCCTGCAGGTAATTGTGTTGATGCTTAAATTCCAGAGAAAAGCGTCAAAGGTTCGTGGTTTTCTTCTGAGTCGATGTTAAGCGCTGTCTGTCGCAGGCTGTGGGAACAAGAGGGAAAAGCAATTAAAGAATTTATTTCATTTTATTTTCATCCACCGCCTGAAATTCAAAAAGACGTGGGGAATGTACTTTTTATATTACTGATACATCAAGTTTATTTAAAATACATGATGGTAAGCACTGGCTTTTTACATTAATAATTTTTTTGTGTGTAGACAGTTTCCTTAACTAATTTTCAGAAGTTTCAGAACTTGTCCACATGTTTAAAAAACAAACAAAACCCCCCAAAACAACAATACACTATATGGACAAAAGTGCTGTTCCACCAAAACAGTAAACCTACAGCAGCTTCTGGGCAACAAAGCTCCCAGTGCAAGGGTTTTGTGCTGATGTTAACGCCAGAGGAGGTTTAATCTCTGAAGTTAGTGAATCAGCAGAGCGTTTTATGCACTCCACATTCAGCAATCTGCTCTCCATCTTCACATGACTTAGCTGCTGTGATTCTTAAACACTTTCACTTTGCACTTATACAACTTACAGTTGATTGCAGAATATCCAGAGAGGAGGAAATTTCACAAATTGACTTGTTGAAATAGTGACATCCTATTACAGTACCACACTAATTCAGTGATATCTTTAGAATGAGCCATTCTTTAACAAATGTTTGCAAAAGCAGACTGCATGACTAGGACATTGACTTTATGCACTTATGGCAGTTGGACTGAAAACACCTGAACAGTGTTCCAATACTTTCAAAAGTACGTAAAATGAGGAAGAAGGCACATGTTGACTTCTTCCTTGTCCACGTGTAAATGCAGAAACTGGCTTTTACTGCTATATAACAGCGTTTACATGTGGACAAAAGGCCACAACACATGGAAACAGCTACGTTTTCATGTGGAATGGCTTCTAGTTTTGCTGGTGTTTTGGTGGCTTCAGAAAAGTTTCCATCTTTGTCCATTAAACACCTGCCAAAACAGACAAACTTGTTGAATTATTAGTATTCTACTTTGTTTTTTCGTTGTTAATTTATTTTGATTCAGATGGTCTGATGAAGGCCAGGTATGTTCAGGTAAAATTGAACTGCTGACACATTTTCTTGGCCGAGCACCTGCCCCACTTTTTGATGTGAATATGCATGTATTTTTCCTCTCTTATGAAAAAGAAAACTCACCACGAGTTCATTTTAAGGGATGTTTCCCAGGTAACCAAAACGAATAAGAGGGTTTTACCTTCTCTGCTGTTTGCTGGCCCCCTGCTGGAGCATTTTCCTGGGCCTCTGGTTTCGACTCACTAGGAGCAGTCGCCTTGGGTCCAGCCACATCGTTGAGCTTGGGCTCCACGTTAGACTGGTTGCCGTCTACTTTAGAATCACCTTCCGCTTCTGAATCCTTTGGCCGCTTCGGAGAGGTCTATAAAAGTTTGATAAGCATCAGACGGCTTTACAGTGAACTTGGACTGTGAGTCAGGTTTAACCTCACCTCTGTGGACTCCTCTGCTTTTCGTTTGGTTCCTCCCCTCTCATTTTTCTCGTCAATGACCAGGGCTCCTTCGTCCTCGTCACTACTGCCTTCTGCATCTGCTTTTTCTGAACTGCCCGTATCTCCTGCTCCTTCTGATGTGTTGTCCTTCTTCGATGACTACAGGCAAAGAGTTGCACATTAGTGAAACATGGGGAAACTAAGTCTAGATCTACCCATCAATGGCGAAGTGTGACAGTATCACTAGTGACGTAGTAGAGGTTAAACTTCCAGATAAACAGCTGAGTGAGCTTTGAGAGTAACTGATAAATGGTTACATTACATAGTTTGTCCAGCAGAGTGTGCTCTGATCAGAGTCATTACAGTTTTGTATTTTCAGTTGTGCTTTCAACTCAATGTGGTTTCAGTTCATTTTCAATGAGATTTAGTTGCTGTTTAGTTTTATTGTTTAATTTTAGCAGTTCTTTTTATTACTTTCAGTGCTAGTTTTAGTTTACTATAGCATGGGTATATTTGGGTATTTGTCAGATTGTAAAATTTAATAGGTTTAAACCACCACAGTAATACATAATATTAAAAATCCCTGAGACATTCCAGTCTCAATGAACAGTTGCACCAGAGCCTGTTTGTGCTTGCTGAGAGGACATATTTCAGATTAAAATTAAAAGATATTTTCTCTGTACAAAGCTATTTCAGTAATTATGCACATAACATTGTTTCACTTTTCATTTATGATATTTTTTCACACCCACTTTTAGTTTGGCTTTAGTTACTTATAATAATCTTTGCTCTCACCCATCTCTGTAGCAGTCCTTCTTCCCAAATTACTTCTGGAAACTGTTTACATGTTGAAAATAAATTCAGCAAACCAAAACAAAGCAGCAAATGTGGCCGCTGAAAAGGCGGTGGTGTAGAATCAAACCAGCTCTTTATGTTTCAAGCCAGTTTAGAAAAACATCCCGCTTATGCTATTTCCCCCTTTCAATATTCTCTCACACAGTACAAACCACAAACCACAACTTGTGCTGCTGCTTGCTCGTCTTTGCCACTCATTGGGCAGAGCAGACAGAGGTGCGCCTTTGGCTCTCCCGCCAAAGGCGCACTTACAGGTCACAACTGGCAAACCCTTGTTCACAAAGTCACTGGATTTGTGGGCTATAAAGTCGATAATCACCAAATTGGCAACAATTAGATGAGCTGAAGTGTGATAATCACTGGTATGAATCAGCAGGTGTTCAAGCTAAAATAGGATACATCAATCAACACAGTGTAAATCTAACCTCAGTGGCCTTCATATCTACTTACCTCGTAGCCTTCATGCGTGACTGTGGGGTTGTTCTCAATCTCCCAGAGTCCCTCAGCAAATCCTTTCCTCTTGTTTGCTTTTCCAAACTTCTCCTTGCATTCATCATATGGGGACAAATCCTTGGCCCCCAGGAAGGCCCTACAACAGTCAGTTATTACTTTTTTAAAATAAAATATGTACACACCCCTTTTTTAAAAAAAGTTTTGACAAATGATCCAAGTTTCTTCCCATTTTGCATCCACGTGAAAAAATTAAAAAGTGACAACATTAATGGAAAAATACTCACGTCTCATGTGTTCCAAAAAAGAACACTTGGTACTTGTTTGAAGGCGACTTTACAGCTCCTTCGGGTAACTCGTCAATCTGTGAATTAGCAACACAGTTGTTTTAAAAGGAAAGCTGGTAAAAAAACCAACTCAATACTTTAATAAATACTAAAATTATTCTAAAGTTAAACAATAGGCAAAAGAGTTAGGTCATTTCTCTATAAAACCACAAATACAAACAATAGTAATACTACTACACAAATGTATTTCATCATAAAATAATGCACCGTATATAAGAGTGGAAAACTTGTGCAAATGATGCCTTTAGGTTAGATCCTGGATAAATACTCCAAATAATTCATTATGAAGAAACAGTTTAAACAGTAAAGCTAAATTAGGTTCAAAGACCTGCAAATTCTTGTACAGTACTAAATAACAAGCAGTTTTTGAAATATATTACACACCTTGATGCACCCACAAACTCCCTGGTGAAAGTTTTACTGTTTACCATCTTTCAGCACAGTGTTTGGCTCGGACATGCCAATTTTTTTTTTTACATGCTTTTAAATTAGCACAGCACTACGCAGCGGCACAGGTAATCACTCTTATGATAGACAATCGTGGCGTGGCTCTGCCTCTGCCACACAGGCCTTTTGGCATCCCCAGATAGGACTACTGTGTCAGGATAGGTGGGGCAGGGCTGTTGACATGAGACAGGGGTGATAAGACCGAGAAAAAGGAGGGAAGATGCAGAGATCAAAACAGATACTAGGTGGTGTAGTGCAGATTATAGAGCATTTCTTTTTATATATTTATTCTTTAAATGAATGAACAGTGATTTTTTTTTTAAAGCAGGTAGACATAGTTAGTTGACTTTTATGAATGGCTGCAACACCAAAGGGCAGAAACACTGACTGAAAACTGCAATCTAAGTTTTCCTTTTCAACTGCACAAGACAGATGTGGCTGATGGGATTACATGCTGCTTCGCTTTTACATTTTCCTGCTTCAGCTGTAATACAGCATGCACAGAACTAACGTATTGGTTGCAGTAATCATCTTTTTTATTTATTTGGTATAAAGCATGACTTAAAAATGCTCCAAGAGCAGCTTTTCCCTTCATTTTCTCACTTTTTTCTTTTGAATGACAAGGAAAATGCCGACCGCAGTGCCAGTTAGACATTACGTTATAGTCTTACGTGACTATTTTTATTACCATGGAGCATTTTTTTTAACGTAATGGAACTAATTTCGACTTTACGAGTTGCTATCTCTCGAAACGTTTGGGCAGGCGTGTTTACAAAGTACCACAGCATTTGGCTTCACAAGTAGCCATTAGTCTGTAAAGCAACAGTTAAAAAGAAAAGGGGGGCAGTTTGAACTTATATTTAGCGAGCTGCTAACTCACAAAGTGGCTTAGTAGCAGCCCACCGTTGCAGCGAAGCACACGTTAACGCTGCGTACGACATGACCGTTAACTAGTAATCAATGCTGTGTTACCACAGTGCTGGTTTTAACCGTTACAGCTCAAAGTTAGCCTTACAAGGCCCCTAGGGACGAAAAAGACTAGCACACTAAAGGCGGCAAAGAGCAACTGGCAAAAACATTAATATTTTGTTAGCCCGGGAGGTTAAAGAGGTGTCTACTCTGCGATGAATCTCCAGAAAGAAATTCGCAGTGGTTTACAGTAGGCTAGCTGTATGTATGTGGATGGTCGGCACCGCCGCGCTAGGCTAACTCGTGGAGCTAGCGGCTGTTACAGGCCTCGCAGGTAAACAAGTGATTGGAGCCGAGCGGCTAAGGCGCAACGAGATGAAAACCAAACCCCTACGCTGGAAATGAGATATTCAACGACGAGCGCTTACTTACCCTTGCAGGCCAGTGTGGATAGCCCTTCATCTTAGCAAACACAAGATCTCCGGGTTTGTATTCCTTTTGCCTGTTGGACCTCGGCATGTTGAAAATGTAAGATGTAAATATGTGCGTGTGTAACTAATATGGTAAACTATCCGTAGTGGTCAAAAACACCTGCAGCAAGCAAGCCAGGCAGGCGACGGTTTGTTATCCAGAATAAAATCAACCCGCGGAAAACTGGAGCGGAGACACGGCGGGTAACGCACTTTTGCCACGACGTGGGGCAAATATACAGATGTGGTCTGAATAGTGTCACAGTTGCTATGACTAAACGCGGTAGTGTAACTATCTCGTATTAGCGCTTTCCCACAAGCCGCTGGCTCGTCCCTCGGACTATTTGGGTTTGAAATTGAAACCCGCTTCCCTTTGCAGACGCGCCCCCTGTACCTGAAGCGGCACAGCGCCCCTGCTGACCGAAGCACCACAGTAATTAACGCACCTAAAAGCAACGCCGACCACTTTATTAGGTACAGCTGCTCGTTAGCGCAGATATTTAATCAGCCAATCACATAACAGCAACAGCTGACTAAAAGACAAGAAGCTGAGCTGGAGGAGCTCAGCACATCAGAGGGACAGCTCATGTTGAGCATTTTGGAGACAAAGTTAGAGAAGCAAGCGTGAGATGGTTTGCACATGTGAAGATGAGGGCTGCTAGATATACTGGACTAAACATTTGGAATTTGGAGCTGCCAGGCAGGAGGAAAAGAGGGACACCTCAGAGGAGCTTCACTGATGTAGTGAAGGTGGACATACAGAGGGTAGGCAGGATAGAGGAGGATATAAGAAACAGGGTGAGAAGGAGACAGGTGATCAGCTGTGAGAACCCAAAGGGAGCAGCCAAAAGAAGAAGGGCTTGTCTGAATATTTCAGAAAAAGCCGATATCCCGTAATTTTCCTATACAAACATCTCTATGGTTTACAGACAATGGTCTGAAGGAGAACAAATATCCAGTGAATGGCGCTTCTCTGGATAGAAATGCTTTCAGCTGATAAGATTGCAATAGAATCTCAAATAACTACTTGTTACAGCTGAGGTATGCAGAAGAGCATCTCTGAATGAACAGCAACCTTAAAGCAGATGGGCTATAGCAGCACCTATACTGGGTGGAAAACTGAGACTACAATTCAGACTTCACCAAAAGGTCTTTAAAAAGGCCATGCTTTACAACCTGAGGAACTTAACTAAGAGTTAAATATCTGGTTAAAAACAAGTACAAATGTCCAAGATAATTAGTAGTAAGTAATGATGGGTAACTTAATTATTTTTCTTACTCAACCAGATTCAGGGGGTTTCCTATGTATTGACATTTTCAATTGTCCACCAAGGAGGTTTTGGCTTTCGAAAAACAACACACCCACTAGGACTGTGATTTTTAACAAGTGGGCTTTAACAAAGGCTTAAAGTAACCAGGAAATTTTACAAACTTTTGCTAAATTAGATAACACAGGCACTCCAACAGGCTCTAAATTCTAAACTAGTTAAAATAATTACTTAATACAGTTTCTCTCAAATCCTTCCACTGGGTAAGACCAAGAGCCTGTGCAATCTTATCATCGTTGATGGCAGATGTTTATCTCACACTTGTGTAATGCTGGCCTTGGTGGTCACACTGGTGATCCTGTGAAGGTCTTATTCAGCACAACTGTGGTTCATACTACAGCACATCTTGGATTAACCAAAAAATGTAAAGAGAGATTAAAGTCCTGTGAACATACCACAGTGTTCAAATTTAATATGACTAAAGTTCCTGTAGTGCAAAAGTATGAGCCCAGCAGGCTGTCTGGTAAAGGTTGACACACTCATCAAAGATTAATCATCGATTCTCATTTCACAATCCACTCATGGAAACCTACAAAATCTTCCATTAATGGCCACAAATCAATTATATAAAGGAGGAGAAAAACTCTTTCAGTTACTTCAACAAGCAGACAGCTCCACTGTCACATTTTAATTGAAGCTTAAAGGTTTAAATCCTGTTTCTGACTTCTAGCTAACATGATATTTCTCATCCGGTTCTTTGATAGGCTTAGACCACACCACATGACATTCAATTAATCGCCCATTTGATGATGTGAATATTATTATGTACACAGTTTGCTGCAATTTTGTGATGTGCGTGGGTAGACAATGACAATGATGAGAAGAAAAAAACAGGATAACCCTGGAGCTGGAGAGGCTGCACATTGAGCATTTCTCCTCCACTCACCTATTTTTACTTCAGGTGTGTTAATATGAATATACTGCATTTCATGAGCTTTTGCCTAGTTTTTCCTGTAGTTCATGCTATTGTCATGAAGTGTCAGTTCATGAATAAAATTGAATTAAATAACAATGGATTTATATAGCACTTTTCAAGGCACCCAAAGTGTTTTACAATGCCACTATTCAGTCACTCTCACATTCACACACTGGTGGAGGCAAGCTACAGTTGTAGCCACAGCTGCCCTGGGGCAGACTGACAGAAGCGAGGATGCCATATTGCGCCATCGGCCCCTCACCAGTAGGCGGTAGGTGAAGTGTCTTGCCCAAGGACACAACAACCAGGACAGAGAGCCCGGGGATCGAACCGGCGACCTTCCAGTTACAGATACGCTTCCCAACCCCCTGAGCCACGGTCGTCCCTAAACGATAACATTACTGTGGCTTGTCAAAGGAGCTTGCAAAGAAAAGCGTCTGGACTTCTTTAAGTTACTTGAAGACGTTTCACCTCTCATCCGAGAAGCTTCTTCAGTTCTAAGGTCAAATGGTGGAGAGTCCCAGATATAAACCTAGTGGGAGATCCACCTTATCACCTTCGCATGATAAGGTGGGGCCAGGTTTCACAATGAACTCACCCGAAACTCTGGCTGATTGGGACCCACACCCAGTTTCACACCTTGGCTCAGGTGATTAGAGGATCATCAGGGGGTCCTTTTGTCCCTCTGTGGGGTGATTCTCCCACTAGGGACTCTCCACCATTTGACCTTAGAACTGAAGAAGCTTCTCGGATGAGAGGTGAAACGTCTTCAAGTAACTTAAAGAAGTCCAGACGCTTTTCTGTGCAAGCTCCTTTGACTACGATGACCTGGATGACTGAGAACCTTCACAGACACATTACTGTGGCTTGTTCTTCTTTGTCTTGTTTTGGTTGCTCCCTTTTGAGGGTCGCCTCTATCTCTCTCTGTCTTCCTCTGTCACACTAGCCCCCTGTCTATCATCCTTCTCTACACCCATGAATCTTGTCTGAGGTCACTGATTTTCTTTTCTTTCTTTTTTTCAGCATTATTGTTTAAAGACTGTTTTGGCATTTTCTTCAGAAGGGCAAGAGTAAAAGAGGACAACATGTATAAATGCTCAAGTCTTCACTTTTTATGATGTCTGTATAATTTTGCTGCTCTAATTATGTATACATTTAAATTACTGAAGCAGAACAGTTTACTACAAATCTAAAGCAAAAAATATATATATATTTTAAAGGTTGACGCCAGTTGTCGGTACAGTCCTGATAATCAAAAGTATAGATGTGCTTCGAAATCATATTGTTTCCCTATTCGAGCCATATGGGGCGACAGTGATCTGAAGTTGTTTAAAATGTGATTAATGAAGCGGAGAAGTGGAAGAGCATGTAATACTGCGGTGCAAGGGTTATGATGTGGAGAGGAAAGTTCTGCAGAATAGATTGAAGGAGCGGGGAATTGGGGAATTTAATCTGAAGAGTGTGTTGGAGGGTAGTAGGGCACAGGTGAGAGAACTGGTGGGGTTTCTGAAGGATATAGGTGTTTATGAAAGACTGTAGGGTCTTTTTTTTTTGGTTTTGTGTTGTTTTTTGGATACAGATTGTAAGCTCACTGTCTGACCCATACTCCGGAACAGTAGGAGGCGGTAATGCTCCTTTACGTTGGTTGCCAACCGCCGTTAAACATGAAGAAGAAGAAGAAAGAGGAGTAGGAGGAGAAGAAGAAGAGTGTTGCGCAAAAAGCTGCGCAGTTGTCGCATTTTCGATCACGAACGATAGAGGCGAATGTTTTGATGGAGCCAAGGGACTAAACGAGCTTATTTTGTTGGCGAAACAACACAGCAAAGTTGCGCATTGTGGTGTGAAACAACATAGCTGCTGCTTTATTTATAATAGCACTTTTAAGGAGAGCTGCTTTTTTTTCTGGAACACAGCGGTCAGCTAGCTGATATCGTTTGTTGCGGTGGCCTAGCTAACACTGGCTAGCATTGCGAACTTGGACAGAGCTTTGAGTCAGTCGTTTCATTGCGGCGACCCCTTTTAACTCCCTGCGCTATATTCTACTACAGCTTCGCTCGGCTTCATGTCGTTATCATCGCAGCTTTAGCGATCAGAGATTCCCTTACCTTTTAACAGAAGTCAGTTCGTCGGATAAGCCAGTGTGAGTACGGCTTCTTGCGATCATCAAGGAGAAGAGGTTATCCATGTCCACGAGTTTCTGCAGATTGCTCATCTTTAATAACATTAGCAAACATGTCTTTAGTCGCCTATGGCAGCAGTGATGAGAGTGACTCAGAGGAAACCTCTGCCGTGCCGGAGAGCAAACCCAGCGCAGGAGGGCTCTTCTCACACCTGCCTGCTCCTAAAAAAACGGTATCGGCAGGAGGGACCGAAGGGCCAGCCAAGAAGACAGCATTGAGCACTGCAGTAGAGGATAGCTCATCAGCCGATGATCCAGATCCTCAGCCATCTAAAGGAAGCTTATTCTCCAGCCTACCCAAGCCAAGGAAACGGACAGAGCCCGTCAAGATCACCGTGCCGCAGATCCAGAGGCAGGATGTGAGTACTGAGCTACTTCAAGCTGTTTGCTCATACCTCTTGCATAAAATAAGGTTTTAATTCATCATCTGTAACCCTGTTGTTCATAGTCAGACTCAGATGATGACGAACCAGCAACGAAGAAACTACAAAATCAGGTAAGGAAATCAGACACATGCAGTTATGTGAAGTTTATTCCACATTCCCAAAAGGTTGATTGTGTTCATCTGGATGAGCGTTTTCAATGGGAGAAACCTTTCGTCACTCATCCAAGTGACTCCTTCAGTTTCAGCTGACTGCAGTACTCATGGCCATTGATCAGTGGTTTTTTGGTCAATGGTCATGACAATTTGCATATTAACGATCAAGGAATTGACCTCACAGTCCATTGTTCATTCAGTCGGCTGGTTTGTTATTGTGCAGATGTACTGTTTGTAAGGTTGAGTAAACCTGCAGTCAGCTGAGACTGAAGAAGTCACTTGGATGAGTGACGAAATGTTTCTCCCATTGAAAACGCTCATCCAGATGAACACAATCAACCTTGGGAATGTGGAATAAACGTATTTCTGAATTAGATAAAATGGTAGTAAATAGTAAAAATACAAAACAGGCATTGATATAGTTCAACATGCATATATACCAGTGAGGCACCAATGTTGGTGTTGGGGAAAGGTCCCTATGCTGTTTCTTGAATAAAATGTTACCTCAGTGTAATGAGCTCGTAAACATGTTATAGGCTTGTGTACACAAACTCTAAATGCTTATTTGTTATAAAATACTGCAGATTAACCTGGCTTGCACAGTGGTTCGCATGTAAATACACGTTATATGGTTTCTAGCTTAGATGTAGGTCTGCCACTTCACTCTTCTCATTGTTTCTTTCTTTGATTGAGGTTTAAATTAAATAAAAACAAAGTAGGAACCAGTGACAAAGAATATCTTATTTTCCTCAGATTTCATAGTGTAACAACATTCTCCTATGATGTAGCTGCCATTTCCTCTCTCTTTCAACCCATATCTCCTTTCTCTGTCAGGGTGCAGGTACAGGCTTGTCCTCCATTCTGCCACAACCCAAAAACCTGACAGTGAAGGAGACGGACAGACCTCTGATCCCTCATTCGCTAACTAAACGGCAAGAACCGAAAGCACCCAAACCTGGAACCCCTGCACATGGTCTTGGTTCTAGTGCGTCTCCCTCCGCCATCAAAGCTGCAGCAAAGTCAGCTGCCCTCCAGCTGGCTAGACAGATAGCTTCAGATGACCAGGATAATGAAGAGGACATAACCCCACAGAACTACTTTTCTCTAGGCGAGAGCTCTCAACCTCTACCTGCGGTCGTCCCCAGCTTGGACCCTGAGCCAGGAGCCCTTGCAGAGCCCCTTCCTTTTGCAGCTCCTGATGAACCGGGGCAGTCGGATGCCCCTCTCGACTTTGGGGGAAAACATGAGACAAGTGGCGCATGGGGAGGTCAATATAATGAATATGAACAACCCATAGCGGGCCCAGAGGCTTTTCCTCCGGTAATAATGACTTTATACTGTACATATGTATCAGATTCATGCTGTTAACTTGAGTCATTATGTTCAATTAGATGATGCCAGCTTTTCCTAATAAGTCATAAATCATGTTAGTTCAGACATGCCTGCATTTCAGTGTTTTCCAGTTAAGATAAAGATATCTTTTAAAGTATGAATGCTGTGTCAGACTCTCAATTACAAGAGTCACAATGTAGCTAAAATGAATGAATTATATTGTTATCCTATGTCTTTTTGCTTGAACAGGGATACTACAATGAGCCATATTACCAAGATCCCAACCCGGGAATAGCAGAGGCTGAAGAGCCCGGCAACTCAGCCATGTTTGATGATGAAGCGGTAAGAACTATGCTACTTGTGTGCCTCATTTTTCTTATTTGTTATCAGAGCAAATTCTATTATTTACACAGACTGATTTTTGTACCTGTGCTCTATGGTGTTATCATTGTTTTGTCCTCAACTAGAGGCTGTTAATTAAGAAAAGGTTTTGGTTAACCGGTATTTTCATTGTCCTGCAGTTCATGCGGCTGCAGGGGAAAAGAAACAGGGGCAAAGAGGAGGTGAAGTTTCTGGAGATCAAAGGCGACGACCAGCTGAGCGGCAACCAGCAGTGGATGACCAAGAGCATGACCGAAGAGAAGCAGCATCGGCAGTCTTTTAGCAAGGTGACCCGATCGGCTCGCTTCCTCTTTTGTTTTTGCAACAGATTGTTCTATGTTCCTCTCACTAAAATGTTGATGCACAGCATAATTTTAAGATGGAATATTTTCTTTAATTTTTTGTAACACCCGCTTTTCTTTACCTTTCCACAGAAAAGAGGAGAACAACCTACAGGACAGCAGCGACGCAAGCATCAGATAACTTATCTCATCCACCAGGTGGGTGCTGCTAAAACACGCATTGTGCATTTGTATGATGTAAATTTAATTCAAGACTTTGTAGCTGCAGTCCAACGTCACAGATGATTTTTCTGCTTGTTTTGAAAGTGAGTGGAAATCTGCACTCTGTGCGGCATGTGTAGACACGTAATACTTCTGCTTGGTGGCCTGTTTGTACAGAGCTATCCTAAAGTCTAGTTGTCAGCTGCAGTGTGCCAGTGATTAGCACAATAAGCTGCAAGAAAGAAGCCTGCACAAAGGATTAGGAAAAGCTAAATAGTTGCCCTTATCTCTGCCAGAATGCTAGTGTTAGCTTTGTTATGCACAGGTGTTCCCTCTCTTGTAGTCTGACAAGAGAGGGAAGAGAGGTTTGCATACTTTACTGATCCCACATGGTTTAGCTCACCGTAGCTGCATCTCTTGTCTTCTTATTGGAAATCTGTTCAAATAAACAACATTTCTTACTTTCCCTGTCGTTTCACAGGCAAAGGAACGTGAGCTGGAGCTGAAAAACAACTGGGCAGAAAACAGGTTAACCCGCCGACAGACCCAGGCCAAATATGGCTTCTAAACATCATGACTGTGGACTGTGGTGACATACAGAAATTAGAGTAGAGCTTTCCAAATATACTTCCACAAAGAGGAAACATGTTTAGAAACAGTAAGCATACAGTCTGGATACAGATTTTCCTTCCTGCCCTCCATCCTGTATTTGTGTTGACCTGTTAATATTCAGTAGTTCTGTTGTTTGACCAGGTGTTATTCTTATATCTAAGATCCAGCCACAACCGCTACACTCCCCATTCACTGTCATTTATATTAAATAGAGGCACTATACTTATGTAACAGTATTTTTAAGGTACTTTTGCTCAGTCATTGGCAGAACAGATGTAAAGTGACTCTGAAGTGGCCATTATTCTAAATGTTTTTCCTTTGAATGTTTATGCTTCCTGTTCATGTTGTACTTCTTTGTGATCTACAGAAACAAAGGTTTGGTTCTCTGGGAATGATGCAAGTTATTAATGAAATCTGGATGTTATTCATTTTAAACAAGCTGGAGTCACTGGAAAGCTGTGACGTGTTACATATCTGCACACAGGATCGACTGTTTTCTGATAAACATGTACTTGCTGCAGTTGCTCATTAGTAATAAGAAGTTTGCTATTATATAACTGATACCTACTTTTGTTTGTAAAAGTTTTATTTTTCTTATTTTTTAATGTGCGTTTCATTTTCTCCCACTGGAAAACTGAAAAAGACCAGAGAACCAAACATGAACGTCATTGTCTTCTTGCTCTGAGGAAACATTGAAGACTCTAAATCAATATGATTTTTAACATGGTAGCAGCATCTGGCGGGCGGTGCTAAAAGCAAAACACCCACCTTAAAAATGGAGATTACATTCATTTTTTAAACATTTTATATGTATTTTTTTCTTCTTCTTTTTAAACATCAAATTTTGGGGGGGAAATTTAGTGATTTGTTCAACTTTCTCAGATGGAAAGCAGTAAAAATATGCTTTTTATATCTCCAGACTCTATGTAACTACATTTTGTCTTTACCAAAGCAATAGTCAAGCCTCCACGAGTCCTCTGTTCTTTGTCCCGACAGCAGAAGTGTTCAAACCTGAGCCAGATTTCCTCTAAATGCAATACATTTCATACATCTTGCGTTGTCAAACTTTAAATGTGAACTCTTATCAGAAAACAACTTATCAGAAACAATTACACAATCTGATCTGCCTCAAATACTACAGCTAAATTCTAAACACGAGCAGAAGAAAGAAGCCGACAGGCTGCTCGTATATCCTTACGCCGAGACGGGAAAATAAATTGCAGAGCTTTGATTTCAGCAAATCTCATGCAACGACTTGCAAACCACACAACTGTATTGGCACTCCACTAACATGACATTAAACAGCATTCCTCGGAATAATTTGTTGGTTTTTGGTTTACCATTTACTTTTGTGCATTGTCGAGTTAAAATTGATCAATAAACTTTTGATTTTCCTGACTGCTTACACTTTGTATGTCTATGGGCAGTTTTCATTATTGCTACTATCACAATAATACTCATGCTGCATACAGTAAAACAAACTTTCCCACTCAAAGGTTTCCTGTGTAGCTGCTGATCCTGATGGCTCTTTACCAGTTTTGTGTTATTTATTCTCATCCTGAAAACTGATTTTAAAAACTGCTATAAACATTGTGCTTTAAAGTGTGTGGACTCTCAGCTTTAAGGAGCCTGGTCATTCGGGAGGACTCTATAGTGGAGACGCTACACCTCCACACTGCCAGTATACTTCCTCCTGGGTAGGAGGCGACCCTGTGTCACACATAGGACACACCGGAGAGAGATTATGCCTCTAGCTGGTTTGGGAACCACTCAGTGTCCCTGGGAAGTGGATGGGGAGAGGGAGGAGCGTTGGTATCTGACTGCTGCCCCGACAACCAGGACCCAGATAAGCAGTACAAGATGGACGGCTATTTTAACACTGTTCAAAATAATCAGAATGTGACACTGAGCAATTTTAATAGACACACAGACAGCTGTTGCTACGCACACATGTGCATTACAGCCAAACATCATCTGCATTTTGAGTCCTTTAATCTTTTTTCAGGCTTCCACTTGGTGGTGCTGTTGTGTCTGCCGTTGTCTGTGTAGCTGCGGCAGTGGATCCTGCAGGCTCTTCACCAGCCTCGGCCTCTGCCGCTGCGTCAGAAACTGCCTTTAAAACAGCGCCCTCCTCATCAGCAGCTTCTGAATCAGCTGCAGCTGCCTGCTGCCGCTTTTGGGCTTTCAACTGCCGCTGAGAGCTTGCAGACGGATCCTCGTATGGGAACAGAGATATGGGAACGCGAACAGTATCCAAGCCATTAACCTGAAAGAAATAACACACTGCTCATGTTTCTATGTTATCTGGTAAAACAGCAGTCCAAAAAATAAATAATGCATAACTAAGGGTTTATTTATTATAAGAATAATAGGAAAACAATTGTTTTTTGCAGCATGGAGCTTACATGGAGTAACTACAACTTCTTTCTGCTGCAAAGACACAGTACGAAGCTACACTTGGTGCAAAAGGTTGCCCACGAGATGCACTGATATAGTTTATCTTACCGTGACATCGCACCAGTAGTCACCTACATCCTTAATAGGTTCAAATGGAAGATTCAGTGCATGAGGTGGCACCACTATCCCCAACTACGGGAACAAAAGCAATATGAGTATCTTATCTGGTTAACAGAATTAATTAGAAACATGGATAAAAACTGAAAGGCATCACACCTTCTTAGCAAACTGTCTGCAGACTACTTCTTTATTGAGCTGAAACTCCTCGGAGGGCATTCTGTTTATCTTTAGCTTGGAGCATTTCAGGAGCTCCACAGTCTGAAAACAGAAAGAAACCCCTGTTAAAATCTTGGTTTTAAAACTATTTGTTGTACTGAGCAAAAGCGCCTGACATGAAACTTACCAGTTGTCCTGTGCGGGTTTGGATTCTGTCTCCTGCTTTCCCCTCACGCAAAAGCTGTGTAAACAAAAACCAACAAAGGTGATATTGAGTACTGCTCTTTAATACATTTGAAATATATGATGGAATACAAATGGAGTACACACACGTAGCTCTTCTGCAAACATCTCTTTGTTCTCTGGTGATGGATACACTGCGAGGCCTTGAGGCAGCAGCTTGTTTCGTCCAACAGACTTTCTTACAAACACGGTGTCTCCTCGCCCGCCGAGCTCTGTCACAAAAAAACCAAAACAAAAAGATGTTTTCATATTACAAAGAATTTTAGAAAACACATCGTTACTAGTTTAAACTTCCTTGTGATACTCACTTGGTACCGTCTGAGTCAGGATGAGCTCCATTTTCTCCTTAGGAGCATGCTTGGTATCCTCGACCAGCTTGTAGATTCTGTGTCTTCGAGGGTGAAGCCTCGGTGGACTCCCTACTTTGGACAAGGGCACTTGCCACCATCGCTCCACCACGACTGTGTTCTGCAGAAACATCAAGCAACCACACGTGACTTTACACATTTTGAAAGTGGACTCTAGCTTCTGTGATACTTCAAATCATTAATTTCATGTACTGAGAATGTTATTAAGGTTGTTATACATACATATATATCATACATATATATTGCTTTATCCCACAGGTAAGCACTTTTTACAAACAAACATTCAAACAAGGGTTTTTCCCCCCTGTGCTAATGTGCTTTTAACTTAACATTCACACACTCACAGTGCAGTGGATGCATGAGGGGCAATCTGGGGTTCAGTATCTTGCCCAATGATACTTCAACATGAAGATTAGAGGAGCCAAGGATCAACCTCCAACATGACTGTGAAGGTTCTCAGTCATCCAGGTCATCATAGTCTAAAGAACTTGGAAAGAAAAGCGTCTGGACTTCAAGAAACTTTAAGAAGTCCAGATGCTTTTCTTTCCAAGCTCCTTACATCAACCACCAACCTTCCAATCGTCACATCCATCCACAAAATAACTGAGCCAACTGATAATAACTGTAATTTGTACATCCTGAGGATATTTTTATGTAAATATTTTTAACAACAAGAAATTAACCTTCTACCCATCAAAGATCTACCTGAAAATAGTGCAGAAGAAAGACACGCGTATTAATGGGCATTATGCTAAATCTCTAGCCCCTACTGTCATTGGCTTTCTCAAAAATAAAGTACATTCAAGGCACGTAGGTGGGTGTTTAGATGGTTTTTAGCATCTATGCTCCTTGGAGCATCTATGCTCCTTGGAGCATAGATGACGGATCTAGAAGCAGGTTTCTAGATAATTTAATTGCCTCTACCACAATAGCACTTCAGACTTAAACCTCTATGAGAGTCTTAGTGTGGGATTTCTGTATAAAATTGCATTCATTTTATTGGTATGTCTCAACCCAGTTTATTATAAGCTAACTAAAAGTAGTTGGTGCCAACTTTGTTATACAAAATCTAAACAACCTGGTAGAGACTACAAATCTCTGTGCTTTAGCACAGTGGATGTAAAGTGCGGGCTAGAGCACAGAGATTTGCGGTAGTGCAGGAGAGCGCAGAGCCCCTGGAAACACCGACCTGAGCAGCAGTCAGAGAGAAGCTCCTGGCGGCAGGCTGGCCGAGCAGAGCCTGGAGGACGAGGCGGCTCCACATGCTCCCACAAATCAGAGGTAAGTTTTCCTGCGGCAGTTTATCATTAGTTTATCTCCGGTCTCTGTAAACTCACCTCTAGCCTGTCTACAGAATGCCTGACAGCGTCGCTTGTTGTGTGGCGTAGGAGGACCCCACCAGCTGCACAGAGGACCAGAAAAAAGCCTGACTACAAAAGACCTCAAACTCAAAAAAGAAAAAAAAACTTAAATGTAAATATGGATAGAACGCAATAACGCAAATATTCGTCATATGATTCATGATATTTTTATTTTAACGTGTAAAGACTGAACATTTTGCAGGCAATCATTTAATCAGGCAATATTAAAGGGCAATCTGTTCTTTCAGCGGCTCCCTTTTTAGAGGTCGCCTCAGGATCGCCTGCTAGTGCTGTATCGATACCAAGTGCATTGCCAATATTGCAGATACAATACAGATACCGATACTTATAAAGCAGTGCGTCATGATTTATGAGATTAATCATTAATCTGTAAATTAACACATTTTAATCAACAGTAACCTTTTTACTTAATTTGTACTTTCCACAATAATGATTTAACGCAACAAAAGAGACCTTTTTTTCATGTGTTTTAAAACAGTTTTTTGGAGATCTAGAATGTAAATGTTCTTGTCTCCAAAGGAAATTTTTGTTCTCAAACATACTCTAAAAAATGTCTCAACATTTTTTTGCGACTGTCACGTTTATCTGCTTAAGTGACCTCACCCCCAGTGATGGACTAGTCGTCCCTCACGTCCCCAGACTATGCTTCCTAAATAGCAGATGTATCAGTCAGATTAAATAATTTCTCCAAATATTCCTTTCACCGCACTACAATATCCTCAGTTGAAGTCAGCAGCGCTCCACCTGCACTATACACAGTGCAGGTGGGAAACCCCTTTCCTCTGCTGAGTCATCTCACATTTTCCCAGAATCTCTTAGAGGCAGTCAGAAAGTCTTTATGCCTCTATGAGCTGAAGAGCTCACAAACTGGGGCCTCTGCCAGGTGCTGCCAGCACAATGCCACTAAACACTGAGGCGCACCAGGTCTTTCCAGCATCACCACCTGATCCAAGTCACTACCGGGTGGCTATCAGTTGACAGCTCAGGTCCTCTCTTCACTTGCGTCCAGAACATACTGCTGCAGATCTGGTGATACTACTAGAAAATCGATCATCGACCTGTGGCGTACGGTATCCTAATGCCATGTGCACTTATGGACACCCTTATGGTTGAACATGCTGATCATTATGGACAATTTGTTTTTTTTGCACAGAAGTCCAGTAACAGAACACCACTCGGGTTCAGATCAAGCAGACCGTTTCTCCCAATCATGCCGCTCCAGGTCTCACAGTCGTTGCCCAGATGAGCATTGAAGTCTGCTAGTAGGGCGACAGGGGGAGCACCCTCAAGCCCAGGGACTCCAAAAGGCTGGGTACTCTGAACTGAACTCTAAAGTGCAGACAACAGTCAGGGCAGGTTCCCGTACCCAAAGGCACAGGCAATAAACCTTCTCTTCTGGGAAATTCTCCAATCTTCATATTAAGATACCCACAGCAGCTTGCCACCTCTCACCAAGACCAACTTCAGAATAGGAAAGAGTCCACCTCCTCTGCAGTAAGAGTTTTTGCAAAAGCATTTTTATTGTGTTCATCAAGGCAAACCTCTTAAATCCAAACAAAAGGGCTATTCAATTTTATTGTAAACAACATTTAATATCATTCTTTCAATACAGACTTCAGTGCAGTAGATAGTTAACAAAACATAAGCAGAAGAATAAAAATAAAAAAATATTCAAGGTTTGTTGTTTTCTCAGTCGTTTAGAATACATTTACTATATAAAGCCACTACATTCACAGAGATGCCTGGATACATGCAAACACCCACAAACAAAACACACTGGACCTAGAAATATTTGGCTCCTACCGCTGGTTTCTACATACACACCCTATATACACTGTATGTAGGAGCACCAGCTCGAATTGCTGCTGTAATTGACCACCATTTTTATATAGATATAAACAAAAAAAAAAGCAAAAAAAACCAAAACAAAAACACCCCACAGGGTCCACATTGTGTTTTTGCTGGATGCAACGACAGTTACACAAGTTTTAAGCTCAACTCTCTTTTTCCAGCCTAATGTAGTTTTTTTTTTTTTTTTTTTTTTAAATGGGTTTTAGTTAAAACTATTTCTGTGATACATCCAGCTACATTAGAGGATTCAGTTGCAGGTTACCACTGCTGAATTGCACAATATGGAGAGAAAAAAAAAAAAAAAAAAGAAGCTTTTATTTTCAAGCAACACTGTTCGGTTAAGTCTTTGTGCACCATACTGAGATGCACTAAAAATGACTCACAGAAAATAAAAACACAAAATACCAGTACCACCAACATTTTGTTAGATGCTACTGCTGAGTCACTGACAGTTTTTTCTGGTACAAACAGGAAGTTTCACACTCGTGGTGGCGGTGGCGTGTAAAAGGGATGTGATGTTTTAGCAGTTAATAGGTCTGACTTCATCAGCGTGTGGAAAACAAGGGCTTAAAAAAAAAAAAAAAAAAAAAACTCCAAGGTGCTGCAACATAAAGCAAACGCCTTAAACTTTTTGGTGTATGGTGCAATAAGCCACCTTTATTTATGGCATTTGGGAGAAGTCTGCAGAAAAACAAAAATCAAGTAGCCTTTTGGAAATGTGCTTTTTTAAATACTCTTGTTTGCAGCTGCAGAGGAAAGCTTCAATAACCCTCACAGTGATAAAACAAAATCAATCCTCAGAAAGAGGATCAAAATCTGCATCACTGGCCAAAAGACAATTTCCTTAAATACCTGAGGACATAATCTGGAATTTAAATCACACATCACCAGCAGACTCACTTATTGCACCATAGAAACTGCCTCGGTTGGGTGTCAAGTGACGTCTAGCACACATAGTCCTGCAGCAGATCAGCATGCCGAAGCAACAACCGCAGAAGAAAATGAGACCCAGTGCGACCCACACCAGTGTAGTGACGACAAACGCAAACTGGTAGGTCACCTTGTGGCAGTACGGATCTTTTCCAGGTAAGTAGTTTGGAGGATAGACAGAATAAATCCAGCTGCTGCCTGTAAGGTGAAGACAGACAACACACAGGTCTTCAGTTCTAAGTGAAACCTTAACAATGTATTCACTTTAAAGGTCGCAGCAGCAACAGTTTGAACTACTTCACTGTGTTTTTAAAGGCTGTGGTTTGGTCAGATTTGATTGGCAAAGCCAAATAACCCACTGTCATCAGTTTCTTGACCATGGAAGATACTATGTGCTGATTCGTTACACACAATTACGTCACCATTTTTTCCCCAAACTGATCCACAACTCAGTAAAAGTTGCAAAAACATTTTACACGATCCTTTAACTAAGCATCATGAAGCAAAATGTAAAAAAGGGGGCGACTGTTACTGATAGATGTGTTTGCAAGACAGAGTGGTTTCTTATTTTCACCACAAATATAGATTCACTGAGCCTTGAAAACCACACATTGTGTGCGCTGGTCTCTGATATCTAATAAGGAAGGGTGTAAGTATTTGTGTGGCATTACTACCAGGTTGTGAATGCAGCATTTCCTAAATTTGTTTTTGTCTGCTCAATGCCAATAAGATTAAATACTTCCATTTCCAACATTAACAATTTTACTATAGATGCACTCATTGGACACATTATGACACAAACAATGTGGTCATAAAAGGACAGGACCTCAGTTTGTAAATGTCCCCTACACCATTACAAAGTCTTGATTAGTAGAAATCAAGGCTCGTGATTCCAGGCAATATTTATCCATTTGAGTTCTTGTTCTTAGCTGACAGGAGTGGCATCTGGTGTGGTTTTCTGCTGTTGTAGGTTTGACATTCAAAGATGCTCTTCTGCATAACTTTGTTTTAACTAATAGTTATCCAAGTTACTGTTGCTTTCCTATGAGTTTGAAGCAGTCTGGTCATTCTCCCCTTACTTCTGGGATCCATGAGGTATTTTTTCAGAGAACTGCTGCTCACTTGATATTTTCCCTTTTTGAATCGTTTTCTGTAATCCCTAGAAATACTCAAAAGACCAGCACGACTGGCACAAACAAACAACCATGCTGTATTCAAAGTCACTTAAGATCACCTTACTTCCTCATTCTGATGCTCAGTTTGATTTTCACCAGGATGTTTTAACCATGTCTACATTTCTGTGTGCACTGAGTTGCAGCCATATAATTGGCTGATTAGATATTTGTGATAACAAGCAGTTAAAAAGTTGTATCTAATAAACTGGCCAGTAAGTGCACGTGAGTTTTGTGTCTAATTTCATGCAAAATGAAGAGTTCAGAAAGTTTTTTTCTCCCACCTGCTATGAACCAGGCAAAACTGAAGATGTGAAGAACTGTCATACAGGCTGTGGACAGGACGTGGATTGCTCCATCATCAAAGGCGCTGCTGGTGTAGGTCAGAGTTAGTGAGAGGATGCTGTTTGCCCCCAGCACTATCAGGTAAATGGGGATGTGGGGCTGTATGGTACAACTTGTCAGGTGTGTGGCCCCTGTGATGCAACAGAACAACCATATAAGATCATCATCAATCATAGGCGAAATGCTAAAGGTGCCGTTTTCACCAACTGGATAACTAAAGCTGTTAAACCTACCCAGTCCAATGGCTGCTATCATTACCATCCACCATATAATGTTCACCACCACTGCAAAAACAAAAAGAGAAAGAGGGTAAAGGACTGGTTTAACAGTAAAACAGGTTAAATTATGAAAAAGTGAGACAAAAATGAGATGCAGAAACTAATCTAACCAATTCCTGTGACTTGTGAGGCAGTTTGAGGCTTTAGATCCATCTGTGGAGAGAGGTTAATATCTACAGTCAGTTTTGTCACAGCCAAAACATGAAGAGGAAGCAGAAGCAGAGCTCTACGGTACCTGTCCAGTTGTGAGTGGAGCCTTTTTAATCTTCAAGTATTCAGAAGAGGAGAACTACACGAGTTGCCGTTAGCTACTTCTTAGCAAAGTGCAGGATGTTAAGACATACACGTTCGAGCCTTTCAGCGACTGTTGCAACACTGTCTCACTAAGAGGAAATAATGATAAAAATCAGCCTCTGTTATCTGACACGGTTTATGTGCAGTTTAAGATTTCCTTAAGACAAAGTAGTTACATGAAATCCTTCCACTGATCTTGTAAACCATACTGTTTCTTAGATTATATATTTATATATCAAAATGATTTACATTTTGAAGTGACATAATCGGTACATGTTAAATCATGAAGCAGCACAAGGGCTAGGTCATTGTAAGCCACAGGACAGCTTATGTGGTGCACACAGGAAAATCAGCTTTCCTGTTATAACTATCAGCTTTTTCTCGCGTGCCAATAAATACCGACTGCCACTTTCAACTATCAAACAGTTTGTGTACAGAAGCTGAACATTAAAACTGTGCTTCAGAAAGCAACAAACATCATTAAGGACTCATTTCACCCTCACCTCCATTTCTTCAAACTTCTGCCTTCAAGCAAATGATACAGGACACTAAAAACACACAGCAACAGACTTTTAAATCGTTTTTTTTTAACACAGAGGGCGTCACCACCCTGATGCTGCTTTAAAACCATATATTAGCACAGGGGTGGGCAACTCCAGGCCTCCAACACAGCTGATTTGAACCAACACAGCTGATTTAAATGGCTAAATTAGCTCCTCAACCTGTCCTGAAGTTCTCCAGAGGCCTGGTAACGAACTAATCATGTGATTCAGGTGTGTTGACCCAAGGTGAGATCTAAAAGCTGCAGGACACCGGCCCTCGAGGCCTGGAATTGCTCACTCCTGCGTTAGCACCTTGAATTATAGACTGTATGAGATTTACTTTATTGTTATTTATTTTCTTTCTTATTCATCTCTTATATTATTACTCTTACTTTTTAACTACAGGGAGAACCATTTTTTAAGCAGAAGTGCAACAAATTTTGTTGTATATCATTTTATAGAAGGACAAAATATTATAAAATAAAATATTTGCCAGACAAAGATTGTCTTTGAATAATACAAGGTATCTGTTGATTTATGTCTTTTTGCTCTGAGCTTTCAACAGAATATTGAATATTAGAAAAAGTTGATTAAAGTGAGTTTAATCTTTATGGCTCACTGGCTACTTGTTTTCAGTTTAGAGTTTCAAGCAGCATTTTAAAACCACTGGTGCTAAACTGGGGATTTGTTCTTATCCCTGAATTAAAGGTGAAGCCCAGCAATTTATTATTGCACTTTTATACAGGGGAAGTATTTAGAAAAAAAACTGTTTAATTTTTTTAAACAAAGCCTTTTGAGGCTGTAGGACCAAAGGATCAAATTCCAAATAAATCCAGGAGCCTACATTACCCATGATTCAATCCCTGCACCAAACGTTAAGCCTGAGATTGTGGGTGATAGAGAGTGCAGTTGGCAGTACTGCTCCTTACTTGCAGAGATGAGAATGGAGCAAATGAGAGTCCCGTAGGCTTCCTTGTTTCTACCTCCACCCAAGTGATGTAGTGCATTGATCTCCAGACACTTATTACAGAAGTATGTTTTATCTATGCTTTTCTACATGAAAGCAAGAGTAGTAAACAAACATTGCTGCATAAAAATCAGTGGAGTTTGTTTAATGGAGCTTCAATTAAGAAATGTGGTTCAAGTTCTGCAAATTTGGACAGCTGGAGTGGGTCTGAGATGCAATGGTTAAGCTAGTTGTTCACTGCTTACTGTAAGCAGTAAGCCAGAGGAAGATAGAAGTACCACTAACAAAGCAATGCTGCCACCATGTGACTGGATGAAAACAGCTCCTGGTAGTATGGTGCTGGTTAGAGGTCATAGAGGAGGCTGTTTCAAGCTTCTCTAAAGACCTCAATATCAGCTCAAGTGTTGGACTCATGTTAAACTCTGCGAGTTCAAGAACATTAATGTTACTCAGTTGGCTTGTTTAAGCTTTATTCCAATTTCCATATGACCTAACTGGTGATTTATGTTCACTGCAGTGTCCCCACAGCAATTACAACACATGTCAGCAGTTTTCACAGCAGTTCATTACTGTCAAAAACTCAAACACTTGGCGCTACCTCTGATTTATTTTTGAGTTGCATTTATTTTATTCCCCAAATCTTTTGCAGATGAGACATTTCATCCCAGGCAAACTTTCCATCATAATTACTTTTGCCGAGCTCGGTCAGATATTAGCACCGAAACGTTTGATTAATTACTTTGTCAGTGAGGAAGTTAAGTGGCTAAGAATTGTGTTATTAGACCTGCTCTGTCTTAAAAGCCTCTTTTAATTGGAAGTCAATGATCATTTGAATAATAGGGGCAGCGGGAAAGTCCATGCATATGATTCCAAAGCGCTGGTTCAGGTCCGTCTTGGCCCTCAGGTACTCGTACAGCTGTGGGTTGATGAGCTGTGCGACGGCCCTGGGGTGCGCGAACACTCCGGCTCCACTGCTGTAGGTGAGAAAAATCTGGGCTTTGTTTCCTGAAGGTGCAGCCTCCAAGTGGTTGTAGACACTCTGCCATTTCTCCTGCACATGTGCCAGTGTGGGCACCTGGAGGGAACACCAAGTGTAATTTAAAATAGTGCAGAAACCAAGTAGGATCACATGGAACATAGCCAAGGTAATGAATATAAAACACTACTGACATCACAAGTAGTTTGAGTATAAAAATGTAGGCAGACCTTCCAGTCATCAGCTATGTCCATTGAATCATAACGCATCCCCAGATCTGGCCCATTGAAGTTCTGCAGGATGATGATCTTCCCTCGAGCCTCACTCATGGTTGGCACGAGTCGGCTGTGCCACAGCAGGTCCCAGTGAGAGTAGCGATTGATGTAGTCTACCACAGCACCATAGATGTCACCCGTCTCACTGAACTCCTCCTTTAGACGCATTAGCACTGTCTCAGTTGGATACTCCTGCAGGAAGTCAGTCACTCCCTCCAGGACGTCGCCAAAGTGCGCTCGCTGGTAGGACACCCCGTGATGAATGGTGAGGTTTCCGTTGACATGACGCACACGGATGTCTAGGAAGCGAACACCAGCACGGAGCTGGGAGGCCAGGCTCCAGGTCTGGCACTCTGCATACACACCACCATATAGGGCCATGGTGTTGTGTGTCCCAGGCATGGTGATCTCTGACAGCAGCCGATCATCAGGGATGCTGGCCATCCAGGCCGGGTTGAGGAACTCTGGGTTGGGTGTGTCATCATAGTCAGGCCTCTGGATTGCACCGTTACTCGAACTAATGACTCTAAAACACAGACAGATAAAATAACTTATCTAGTACAGGGCTTTTCAAATTTTTGCTCTCAGGTCCAGAGAAAGGAATCAATCCACCTGAGCCACAGTTGCCCCATGGGACAGTCCTTAGGCCTACACTACACCAGTATTTAAAATTATCCAGGTAACTTCAGGATTAATCCTGGGTTTTCAGTACTACACAGGAGGATGTGGTACATCACCACTCCAGAATAAAGATTAAAATCCGAAGGTATGAAATCATCAACTACTGACCAGTGAAAGTGGAAAGTAGGGTGTTCTAAATCATTTTCAATAGCAACCAAAGTATTTGTGTATTGTAGGATTATAAAATCTTACAATAATACAGAGGAAAACCCCAACAATCAGATGACCATTTATCAGAAAGTACTTGGTTACAGTGGAAAGGAAAAACTCCCTTTTGACAGGAAGAAATTCCCATTAGAACCAGGCTCAGGGAGGGGCAACCATCTGCCATGGCCATTCAGGGGTGAGGAGATGAAGACGAGACAAATGAAAACAGAATCGTAGATGAAACTTTATTCTTTCATTCCTGCAAATAATTTTACTTTTTTTTCTTGTTTTATATATGTGATTCTAAAACTTCATGGTCATGGAGGCCAGTGGCCTTCTTCTGGCCGCTCTCCCTTTCTGTACCTCTAACTCTCTGTCTTTCTCACCACCAGTTCTCATGAAGTTCCACTGGTTGGTTGTAGGACCTCAGAGAGGAGTGCCCAGCTGCAGTGGGGCGGCACAGCTGTCTCCCATCATCTAATCTTCACCACAGCATTTAGAACAGCTTTCCTTCTCAACTGTTACCACGTTGGTCAATTTTTGTCAGTGGTAATGCTCTTGTTAGATTTTAAACTCAGTTCTTGTGTCAGTCTTCATTTTCAATTGTTCATGCTGTCTCTTCTTTGTCCTTGATGTGCAATTCCTGCTACTATTTAAATATACTGCTGTATTAATAAATCTTTTAACTGCTTCTATTTTCCAAGGATGTCTTTGGCTTAAACATGACAGAACCTTTGAAATATTGACTCTCTTCCAGTTTTACTGAGAGAAGCACTTAAACTTACTTACTTTTTCTTTTGATTTATTGTGTGTGCTTGATGTTCTGAACTGTTGGTGCAATAAGAAATAAAAGTTGCACTGAACTGGACTAAAACCTAAAATGGAAATATATTTGTTGTGGGTAAGTAGCTCCTCTTTGACTTACTCACCCCAGCAGGACCAGCTCGATTAACAACTTGTGCATTTTCACTGAATCTTGTCTCATATTGTTCCTCATTTCTGATTTTCCAGTCCTGGAAACAGATTAAAATTTAAGAGCATGAAAAATAACAAGATCCAGTTTAATGTAATGATAGAATTGACCCATTTAAAAAAAGAAGAAAAAAAAGAAAAGAGGTGCAACAAAAACTTAAAGAAAAATCTTACAAAATCTTGCATGTAAACAATGACGTGTTTGGAGCAGTCATCCAAATATACACGCTGACTTATTAAAAATGTGCTCATTAAAGTAAGGCAAGCTCTTTTTTCCACAAAAAAATTCACTTAAAAATAAATTTATTTAAAATATTGTCTGTAATAAACTCCTCATTACAAGTGCCGACTTAAATCCATTGTCTGAAGGACAAGGTTTTTTTTTTTATGGTCAATTATGTATTGTTGGATGACAAACATGTAAAACAACAACAGAGAAAACAGAAGCTGAAGAGCTGTTCCCATCATGAAAACACGCCAATCTAAAAAGCAGTAAAACTGTAACAGTGGAACAGTAGCAACTGATTCTGAACCAGCTCGAGGTCGACCTCTGCTGAACCCCGTGGCCCATTTCAATGGCAGGCTTAAAGCTTTCTAATCCCAAAGCTGAACCAAACATCCACAGCTACTGTGTCAAACCTGCTGATGTGCCTCGCTGTTTGCTTCTGTTCTTACCTGAAACGAGCTGGGGAGCCGTCCTCGGTCCAGTCCAGAAACGTCCTGGGAGTGTCGAACAGGGAGAGCGGGGAGTTGAGGTGTCAGAGGCAAAATTTGGTGATTTGGGAGATTACTGTGGGAACTAATACAGAGGAGGAGTTGAGGGGTGGGAGTGCAGTACTGTGCATGTGTGAGGGTGGGTGGGAGCGTCAGTGCGAGGGGTAGCTGTCCCTGAATATACATAATGAAAATAATGCCAAAGAAGTAGATGAAAAATCCAATTTTATATGTGTTTTTATATATTTTAAAACTTTAATTTTTGTCTGAATTATGGTTTAAAATAGAGAATAAAAACACAGAAATTATCATGTTTCTTTGGTACAAGTCAGTTGTATGCAGTCATGTTACAGCTGAGTGATTTCTCACAGCGTTTATCAGTCTTCATAAGTTAATATAAGCCCAGTGTTAATATTGGAATGAAAATTTCAGGGGAACTTAAATGGATTGAATGGAAAATGCTAACAAGGAAAGATCTACACAAACTGCATCGAAGGCTGTGAGGTGGGCTTTAATTCAGTTAAGGAAGCCTAATAATGGTCACTTCCAGTTCTTATTAAGAAGAGAAGGCACATCGTACCCTCGAATAAAATGCAAGTTTTTAATTGTCAAACTTTAAAGGAGAACTGTTATGCAACGTCCTTATTTTCTGTCAAATATATGCTGTTACAGTGGCAGATGCTAATGTCAGACATGGTCAAAATGATGACCACTGTGAGCCAAAAGACTGCTACAAACACTCCGGTTCAACATTTTATTTTATTTTTAATTATCATGGTTCTGCATGATGTCACTTAGGGGGATAACCCTAATGAGGACATCACATCCACACATTTTTGGCTGTCAGGCTATAGGAGCTGTCCAAACCTTCTGTTTAAAAGAAACAGCCAATAGAAAGAAAGTAGGCTTAAAGAGGGAGGAGCCCAAACATTCTTTGGTTTCATGCAGTGGATGGACTTAAGGGCCACACACAGGGCCAGTATAACATAATTTATTCTGAGAATTTCAAGAATTACCACTATATAGTGTTGAAAGTTAGGCTATTAGGGTCTCTTTAGACACAACAGATGAATTTTTACTCAAATATATTTTTAACTCAATCTAAGATGTATCTGGTAGTGTGTAAACATGTGGAAAAATGCAGATGTTTGCTCAGTTTGTCTCATATCACAGTCAAACATTGCACAACAGCCTAGTCTTTGTCTTGTTTAATCATGTTTGCTTAGCTGTCTCTACATGTCACCAATCCAGAGTGTGTAGAACAGAAATTGCTGCAGTTTTGAATAAATATTTGACGCCAGGTGAATTTGAGCGAAACATAACAAATTCACCTGGCACAGACTGGTAAATATACTCAAGATTTAGATCAAATATAACTATAGGAGGAGCTGCTTATCCAGCATACACTGAATGTAGTCCAGGAAAGCATCAACAGCTCTGTAAGTGAAAGAAAGGGTGGAGAATTATTAATAAATGCAACCACGAGAAGAAGATCAGAAGAACATGCAAAAATGAAAGGAGCATTACAATATTGTCGCTTTTGAAGTCTGTCCAGTTGTAAAGATTAAAGAACCCACAATCTCTCAAATAGCTGACATGTGCTTTTTGGAAACTAGTTTTTACTGGAAATAACGTTATTCATAGACAACCTTACTCAGAATAGCCATATTTACTCACTGACAAATTTAGTCTAGGTTAATAAGTGATGGATGATACCTTAAAATGGAGAAAAAAAATCTGTAATATAAAGGAACAAGAAGTATCTTAAATGTCTTTTAATTTAAGCAGAACTTCCCCCTGTAACTTTTACACCATATTTAAATGATGAATTAATGTCTATGCTGCTTTTTACTCAAATAGTCAGCAGAGGTGGAGTGTTTAATGTTCAGTGTTTATAAGATTTTATCACTGTCAGTGTTATGTGCTGTTTTTATTAGATACTGTAAGAGTATTTACATAATCCTTGGCTGTCCTGATAGTTTCCTTGTGAAAACAAGCAGAAAATATCAAATGGAGCCAAAAACTGCAGTTGGTATAATGGCCACTCAATGGCTCCAAATGCAAGTCAATGGTCAGTGCCATTCATGTCAGCTGTTCATGTTTATGGACAAATACAAAAAGTGGTTTGGGTCTATAGCTAGTATGCTTGTTTATAACTTTCAGTATAACTTGTATATTATTTGCCCTTGCTGAAAATATCTGGCTTTGACCCTCCTGTTTTTATCAAACTTCAAGCCACCTTTCAAGTCTCTCTTTTTTTTGTCTCCTCCTGGAAAAAAATATCTACACCCCATTAAAGTCCTTCCTGTATGAACAAAGCAATTCTGGAAGTGTTCCAGTCTGAGTTTAAAACTCACCGCAGCACCAAAGCCACTCTTGTAAAGCTTTTTAATAATATTCTTTTAGCAACTGATTCTGGTGAATGTGTGCAAGTTGTGCTTTTGGACTTAACAGCTGCCTTTGACACAATGTACTGTGAAATCCTCATCTCCAGGCTGGAGCAGTGGGTGGGCATTACTGGCTCAGCTCTGTAATTGTTTAGGGACTAACTCTATGACAGAAGTTTGTGTCAGCATTGATGGTTTTACCTCTACCTCTGCTGTCCTCCCCTGGGGGGGGAACCACAAGGCTGCATTCTTGGGCTGCTCCTTTTCTCTTTGCACCTGCTATCACTTTGCACTATTTTCTGGAAACACAATATTTCCTTACATTGTTATGCAGACAACTGTCAAGTTTATTTTCCACTTACACACACTGGTGCATACTCTGTCCACTCTCTGCCTTATCAACATCAGGAGATGGTTGTGTCCTTTAGAGTCTAGAGAAGTTGCAGGTACTACTGGGTCTAAACTTTAGACACTCCCTGTATGGACTTTTGCTCTCTGGCCCCATATGAGAAATCCATTATCAGTAATTATTAAAATCCTTTTATTTGTCTTGAAGTCTTTTAATGGTTGTGCCCCATTTTGTCTGTGTGAGCTGCTGCACCCATATATCCCACCTCATTGTCTCAGGTCAGCAGAACAGATGCTTTTGCTTGTTTCAAAGACGCAACTCAAACTCAGAAGGGACAGAGCTTTGAAGTTGTGGCTCAAAAATTGTGGGTTCACTTGTTGGTTTGCAATCTGGTTTAAAAACACACTTTTATTCCCTGGCCTTTGACCCAGTGTGAGATGTTGACTGTGATCTTAAGTTACTTTGTATGTACTCCTAGTGGTATTACCTGATAAGATAGCAGTCCACCTGTGGCTCCAAAACAAGCTAAAAAGGCCGATTCCAGGTTTTGGACAGAAGTCTACATCCCAGTGGGTGACTTTATGTTGACTTCAAGGATGTTTCAAATAAAGTCTAAGGTGGAAATGCTTTTTTAATCATATATTATTATGGGTTTTTTTTAGCCTTTTTTTTTTTTAAAGAAGCCCAGTCTATCTGTGATGGGACAGCTGATTATCTTCAGGGCAATAATTCATCCTTCATATGACCACCTGTGCCAAAGTTATTTTCAAGGTTTAGGTATTCCTATGTAAACTTAAACATGAAATAAAGTACTTCATACAGAATGTGTGTAACACATATGCTGTGACCGTGTGAATAAACTTGTGTTGTCTTAGGAAAGTTAACCAAAGACTTCAGGGTGTGTCCAGAGGAAGTTTCAGGTGAATGCGAACAGAGACAGAAAATCCTGAAAGTTTAATGTTAAAATTAAATAAATGGTAATATTGTCTCTGACTACCATCAAGTAAAACTTTATACAGAACAAGACATCACAAAAGTCTTTCAATATAAAAAAGTAAAAATAAAAGACATGCTTGGACTTGTTTGTTGAGCTCCTGACTGTTGTATCTGTTAGAGTTGATGCTTTTGAGATTGTCATTTGTGCTAAGATATATATAAACACTGCTTGTGTGTGTGTGCTGATAAAATGTTTCTCCTTCTATGATGGAAGAAGCAGCTTTGTTGCTGTAATTTTTCCTTACACATTTAGAAACCACAAGGTTCTGTTCATCTGAGGTGCAGGACTGCTCACTTCTGCTTTTTACACACCTTAGTTCGTTGAAAGGTCGCATCCTGTATGGGGTGACTGGAGAGGTTGATAAGAAGTTATGCCTTGTATGGTATGACGAGGGGCCACACACACACACACTCTAGTGTCAGTGTTTTATTTTATATACCAAAGAAAAAAAAAGAATAATTTACGAGTGGATCTTTGTAGCTAATAGCAGAGAAGTCTGCCCACTGCCTCTGGTTGTGTAGGGCTCTTGGCCTTTGGCTGTAGGCACTTCATCTGGACCTATCTTTTCCCTCATCTCACCGTGAGATGCGTAGCCTTGGGTCTTTGTACTCTTGGGACATACAGACGGTCTATTAAAAATAAAGTTTTCTATAAGGGCAGATGTCCAAATTCAAAAAGTGGTTAATATTTAATGACAGCATAATGACCTCAGGAATCCTCTGGATACTTGAGACTTTGATCCAATGACTCTGATTATCAGAATGGCTTCTCTTACACGATCTGTACATATCTGACACTATTTTTTTTTAACATTATCTTCTTCATTATGAATGAAATCAGTTTCATCACGCTCTTAAATCTGCCAGGCCTGTTGCTGTCATTGGCTGTTTTTCCCAGCAGACATCGTACCAGGAAAATCAGGCTTTGCAAGGCAAGTTTTGAAACTGAACCTAGACCAGCCTCTTGTTTAAGGCAGACATTTTCCTTATTTGTTTATGTTGGTAAAACTCAAGATCCTTCTGTATGTGTGTCACCTTGTTCCTAAAAGCGCACTCAGTCTGTGTAGACTTTTTAGGATAATTAGAGGGTCACTTTACCCAAGTTGTAAAAAATTATATTTTCTCTTCCCTTTGGGGTTGTATCTGAATTTCCAGTGTAAAAAGTCAACCAAATCAAAAATATGGAGAGACCTTTGTAAATAAGAGAGGAGGCGAAAGCTTAGACTCAATTCTGGTGGTCAAAAAGTAACACTTTGTTTGACTTCCTCCATTTGACTTCCTCGTGAACAGATGTAATTTTAAATAAACATAAAACTCTTAGGTTTAAATAACATTTCCTCTTGCTAAACTCTTAGTGCGCCAATATTTATTCATTTATTTTTATATTTTTGTGTCTCAAATGTCGTGAAATGCTAAAAAGAAAACATACCAAAAAAATAAAAGTGTGTACGTAAGTTTTATGTGACTAGTATGAAAAATATTCAAATGAAAGCTGCTGTCAGCAGGCAGTGATACTGTATCTTGAAATGTTCTTTTTCACTAGTAAACAAAGCCATTTCCAGAAACACAGGTTTTCTTTTGTTATTCGTCTCAACTCACATCCTGAAAAATGAATGAACGAATAAATGCAAAGACAATGAATAAATATTTCTTTCATGACGATACTGATACTAACACACATAAGCAGCAAAGACAATAGGGAGACATTTGTTTCTGCTCATTAGGCGCGATGATGCATTTCACTTCATTTTACTGATAATTTCTGTAGTATCTCGTCACCCAAACTGGTTGGGAAGGTGTGTGACCATATGATTAAAACAATGACAAAAGGCAACAAGGGCTGGTATTCCAGCATGTGGTTGGAGCTTCAGCCACAGTGTTTCTAGATGGACTCTCTCAGCCAATCAGCACAGAGCACGCATGACTCACTTCCTTGTATCTGCTCCCTTATTTGGCAGGAAGGGGTTGTCCTTATTTGACTATAGGGTGGAAAATGGTGGAAGGCAAAGCCAGACGGCTGCAGTAGACTGAGGATAACCAGCAGTTTTATCTTTGGTGAGTAAACATCTGCCTTCTGTGCTTCACAGTCTCTGATCTGAAGGGTGTTTAGAGTCTATTTGAAAGCGAGTTTGATAGGGGGGACTGGTAGCAGCATGCTAGGGTGATTCATGTAGGAGAGGCAGAGAATCAGGAAATGAGAGAAACAAGCTTGGAAACAAACAGCAACACAATCCCGAGACTGGGTTTAGGTTGAAGCTGCCAAAAGAAATAGCTTCTGGGATTGAAAGTGCTCAGTAGATGATCTACTGAAGTTCACAACCTGGAGCCATTTCTTTGTTTCCAGTCTTTCTAGTGTTACTACAAATAGACACACCTACTGTTATCCCTGAGTTATTTTTCCAGCACGACAACATTGAGATTGATGATTAATGCTAGAAGTATGACAAAGATGCACTGCTATTAGATGTGGATGCATAGTTTCACAGATGAACATTTACACTGATGTGGTAAGTAATCACTCAGTAAATTGTCTCGGTTTATGCTTCCTAAATGAAAGGATTCGCTTATATCCTTCTTTACGTCATTAAGAATTGATCATCTTTGAGTCTTTAACATATTATTTTGCATAAAAATGTATTTTTTGTGCTTTACTGCAAACAAAATGCCGGTGATTGAAATTATAAAACCATGCTTGTTTCATTTTAGCTGAATACTTCTCTTTAAACTTAAACTATATGTTGTTACAAGTTTTCTAAGAATTACTAACTTTTTTTGACATAAAATGACAAAAGTTTGCTCACGTATCATAGACGTGATTATTTGTGGGTCTTTTTTGTGCTCTGTCACATATGAAGTATCACTGAACTGGACTTTTACTTTGTTAACAAAATTCTTCCTTGTGTTTTTACATGAAAAACTTAGAAAACACCAAAAGGTTTATCAGTAATGACACATGCCTTCCCTGTCACATGTTGCCCATAACATTAAGTGTAAGATGACACCTTTAAGTATTACTCTACACGATATGGTGCATAGGCAGCAGCTGGTGACATGTGTGTATGCCAGCAGTTAGCTTGCTTTTAGTTGGCCTGTGAAAAGGGGGGAAACGTTTGTGACTTAACACACCTGTTAGGTGCAAAACGTGGCCAGGCTTTCATTCCAGCGGGGAATTTTTTTGGAAGGGTATTTAATTGTAGTGGCAAACAAATGATAAAATAGTTAACAAAACATGTCAAAAAGTGGATTCTGTTCATCTTGATGTAGCACTTAGATGACTTCTGAAGAGGTCACTTGGATGAGTGACGGGAGCAGCCATAAGAAAAAGAGGGATTTGCGACCCAGTTCAGAGTTAAAGCTGGTGTGGTCATATGCTATATCTAGCACAGTGTGGATGCAGTTTTAAAGGGCCAGTAAGTAGAGAGGGCTATCTACCAGTTGAAAGATCGGTGGTTCAATCCCTGACTCCTCTAGTCTGGATATCAAAGCAACCTTGGGGAGTATACTAAACCCTTAATTGCTCCAGATGTTTTCGATCCAGTGTCAGTGTGTGAATATTAGGTGAAAAGTTTTTTGGTGAATGAAGCTTTTAAGAAGAAAGCACTTTGAGTGCTCAAATAGAGCAGAAAGGTGCTGTATAAGTATTAGTCTGTTTAACCTTAAAATCTTTTGTTCTGTCTCTCCAGATTCACTCTGTGTGCACTTTTAACTTGGCAGAAGAAAAACAGCAGTGATGGCTGATTCAGCACAAATCAAGAAGACCGCAGCCAAAGTGTTGTGCTGTGTGGAGAAGGTTTCCTCCTTCGCCTCCTCCATTGACCCCATCTTTGGTGTTGTCTCTTCCCTGGTTGGAGTGGCTCGCAAGGGCCTGATGGATGAAGAGGATCATCCTCTGGAGAAGGACTTTCAAGCGATCCACACCAAACTACAGAGCATCTCTCAGAAGAACCAGGAATGCCTGAAGAAGATCCACATTGACGAGGTGAACGAAACCTACGGCAAGTACGAGGAGTACATCAAGCACCAGTACAATGCCTTCAACAACATGGTGGCACTGGTGAAGAAAGATCCAGGCAACGCCACGCGCCACATGGAGACCTTTGAGAAGATTTATGAGAGGGACAAGTCTGACATGAGCCTGGATGTGTATTATCGTGGCGTGGTGGGTACACAAACGCTATTTGGAAAACCGCTGCTAAAAGTGTACTTTGAACACTGTGAAGGCGACCGAGAAATCATGGAGCGCCGCTGTTCACACATCACCCACCTCTTCCACATGGGCCTCATCGCCCTCATGGGCTACACAGCTGTTACAGAGGACGATGAAGATGAAGTGCGCGAGAAGTGGACTGGCAGGGTGCAGGACATCCAGGAGAAGATGCAGGAGGTGCTCAGCGAGTGCAAACCCCAAGCATCCTAAGCCCCACAAGGAGAGAGGACATCCTTTGAGTCTGGTGGTACTAACAAGGGGACCAATCAGGACTCTCAGCTGTGGATTTAAAAAAAAATAAATTATGCTATTATATAAAAATATATGTAAGACCAAAGCCATGTTTTCATTTGAGCACTTGAGCTGCACTGGATGGTTGTACTGCAGCATCTTACTTGTTGTCTTGACAATGTATACTGCTTTCAGAGTTACCACTATAATGTTCAGCTGCTTTGTGCTGCGCCTCAATAGATGCTGAAATTTTATACAATAAAATGTATGAATTATTATACAGTCAAGTTGTATATTTGTGAAATAAAGCTGCAGCAAAAAAAATAAAGTCAATTCATGAGGGGCAAGTCTGGAACTTCTCTAATAACTCAGTCTGCTGAGCTGCTAGAAACCAAACCCCACTACACAGTTAATAAATTCACAAGAATTTTATTTATATCCATACTTCAGTTCCTTTTGAAAAGTGGCTCTCTGAAACAGAAACTGCTATCATAATACCAGCAAAACAATTGACTTGACTTCATGAGAACTTGATGTCTATTTAATACATTCCTTTCTTTCACTGAGTTCAACAATGTAGTAATTATTCTGGGTTTAAAGAAGCCTGTTAGAGTACAGACTACATAATTCATGAATTATGATTACGCTTTAAGCATAAATAGCACTGGGGTGAATCTACTGTGCAGCTCACTTGGTTGAGCAGGTGACCCATATGCAAAACCCATATGTAGAGGTATGGGTTCAAGGTTGCCCCAAAACCACCCCCAGTGTGTTATTCCCCCACACTCTTTCCCAGAGTTCCTGTCAGCTTTCGATTTTCCTATATGGAAATTTGAGTCTGCCTGTAAAAAAATTAAAAAAAACAAAACACATAGTTTCAGATTTCCTCAAAATTTCAGCTTAATAACACAAACCTCTGAAAAATTAACTTGAAATTTCAAGTCGAAGTGATTTGGGAGGTCGCTTTTGACAGTGAGTTTCACCAGTTCTTCAAATATATACATAAATTTTTTTCCCTTTTTATCAGTCAGGGTTGAAGACTGTGAGAAAGTGTGGGAACTAATGTGAGGAATATCAATGATCAGGATATATTTAACACACATTTATCTGTTAAATTTGCTAATTCATTATGGTTAATAAAAGACATCGCTAGCTTAAGTTATACAACTGATCCAATTAATACATACGTTTATTTGCTTTATACACCCCTCTAGCGGAGAAACATCTAAAATATCTATCTATCTATCTATCTATCTATCTATCTATCTATCTATCTATCTATCTATCTATCTATCTATATTAGCTGTTGGCTATAATATTCAATTCAAAATGTATTTTTTATTATCCTAAAAATTGCATATAGCCTTCATAGCAAGCGAAACTCGTACTACTACTTGTAAAACTTCTGAATGATTATTATGTTATTATGTCAAAATATCTCAACATTTCAAAGCCTGTAAGTCAAAATTTGAGCTAATGACCTGAAATTTTGACTTATGGATGACAATTCAAAAAAAATATTTAAACAAGCTTCCATAGATTTTTCTTTTAAGAGGACAATAAATCATATTGAAATTCTGAAAAACTCACAAAATTAGAGATAGATTTGATTTTTTTTTTTTTTAAATAAGTCTTACGGAGCACAGCAGACGCTACCTGACGCTCATGCTTTGTTATTGAGTGTACGTGGTCCCCCTCACCAGCAGAGTCCTCTGTCGTCCTGCCGCAGCTGCTGCACTCAAACGTAACGTGATTCCTCTGTTTCTCTGCAGCCCTGCCCCGTCTTAAAAAGGCCTGCAACTACCTCAACCCAAAAATAACTGCTCCTGGAAGCGGTGCTGGGGCAACCTCCCGGCTTCAGACCGCTAATTTAACCCAATTAAGACGAGCGGAGAGCCGAGGAAAGCTCCGTTTGGTGGTTTTGAAAGAAAGTCACGTCGCTTTCGGTAAGTTTCAGCTGCTCGGAAAAGCGGAAAAAAACATTGATGAAGATGAATGTAGCATCCCAGCTACTGCTGCTGACTCCCCTCTAAAAGTTCTGTCGTTTAACGTGGACAAGGAAATGTATGACAACTGGTTGAATACGACAGTGTATACCGTGTGTGTGTATAAAATACAACATGTAAAGGTGTCCGTGTAATAACAGTTGAAAGACAGCCGAGCCTGGTTTCCGGGGCGTGACCTGTCTTTGAACTCAACAAGTTTGTCTCTGAGATGACTCTTACTAGTTTTACTGTGTGTTAAATTATATTTTACTTATTTATATGCAGTTCAAAAGTGACTAAAAATAAGATACAATAAATAAAACGGTGTAAATACACTACAAAATTAAAAATAGTAGGTATACAATATGAAATAATAAAAGAATATATATGTAGAGGTATATTTTAAAGCAGTTTGAGAATATTTGAGCTTGTTACATGGTGTGTTATCCTGCACCGTAGTCGTAAAGAGATGGACATGGTCAACAAAAATACTCAGGTGGGCTGTGCAGTGTAAATGAGGCTCTGATGGTACTAAAGAGGCCAAAGTATGCCAGTAAAATATCTCCCACACTGTTACACCACCAGCGGCAGGCTGAACTGTGGATTATTCTGACGCTACCATTTGATCGTAGCAGCAGAAATGCTTTTCCATTCTTCTGTTGTCCAATTATGGTGAGCCCCTGTGAATTGTTCTGTTCTTAGCTGACAGCTGTGGTACTTGGTGTGGTCTTCTGCGTCAGGGTGCTCTTCTGCATACCTTTTACCTATTTGAGTTGTTGTTGCCTTGCTATGGCATCAGCAGGGCATTGTCACCTTAGAACTGCCGGTCACTGGATATTTTCTCTTTTTCTGATTTCTGTGTAAATTTGGCAGCAGGTCTAATCTTACACTTCGTGTGTTTACGAGGTGTTCATTAAATTGTGTGATTGGTTTGGGGGAGGGGGGTACTACCTCAGTGTGGTAAACGTGGTCTTTGTGAATATTTTATGTTGTACAAGACAAAAGGCATCGAGGAGGACGGGGTTAAAAGGTTCTCTATGGTGCACCGCTATGCTTCACAACTCCACAGCTGTTAAGTCAAACTTGAGAGTGAAGTTTGCAGCAGTTCTTACCACACTTACTTTGGGTGCAGCATAAGTGCTACACCCGCAAGTGCTAGAAGACAGCCAGAGACAACGACGGAAACAGAAAATGTGTTCATATGCATCAGCCCTACACAGATACACAGTGAGCAAGTTAACAAATCAGCAGTTCTGGACATTGATCCCAGGTTGGATTATGACATCAATAAGGTTACTAGAAGTGCTTTCTATCCCTTAAAATATATCTGACGTTAGAAAATCCTTATCTCAAACTGACTGGGAAATTGGTTCATGCAATCACATCAAGCAGGTTAGATTATTGTAACGCTCTATTCACTGGATTACCCAACTCATCAGTAGGATGACTTAAGATCACAACATGGCACACAGTCCTTACAGGCACATGAAAGTTTGAGCATATTGCCTCAGTATTGAAGGAACTTAATTTGTTCCCATTAAAATTATAAAATTGCCTTTGAAAGCTTTATTAACTAATAAAAGTATTTTAATGGTTTGCCCTCAACACACCCGGTATATCTCTGACTTGCCCACTGTTTACTGGATGACTGAGAACCTTCACAGACACACTGTTTACAACCCTATCTGACCTGGTCCAGATCCAGGTCCAGATTCCCAGAATTAGATCCAAGTGTGTTGAAGGTGCTTGCAGTTATTGTGGTCCAGTTCTTTGGAACAAGCTCACCTGAGATCAGTTACAACTGTGCATAAATTTAAAAACAGACTTGACCCTTTTTAATCACTAAATAGGTGGTGATGGGGGTGGGTTGCTGTATTTTGCTGTTTTCACTGCCACAGGTTTTATGTTTTTGATCTTCTGTGTTAAGCACATTTAGTTTGCATGTAACTGCAAACTCCCACATGGGTGTGTTCACTTTCTCTGTCCACGTGGTGACAGAATTAAACAACGTTGGACATTATAAAATTGTGTGAATGGGTGATTGGTTTTGGCAGTGAGAGCTGTGGGGCTCCAGGTCGGTCACTTGCTTTGGTGTTGGAATCCAAAGTTTCTAAAGTGTAGGCGCTCTGTGATCAGTTAAACCTGTGTATAGACTGAGTGTCACTGCTCAAACACTGAATTACTTTTCTTAGCAACCTTCACCTTTTTTGATATTTTTTTCCCCCATGTTTTAGGCATGTCTCTCCACGGCATTTGGCCCCCATGTAGCATATTTTCTCAGGTCTGAGGAAAAGACGCCACGATGGGCAACAAGGACACCCTCGAGGATGTGTTTGTTGCTGTGCTTCGTCCGAAGAATCAAGTCAGCCTGAGCTCGAAAGAATACAGAGCCAAAGCCTATGAGGTAGGCAGACAATCAGTTAACACACTGTCCTCGACGTCTTACAGTGAGGTGGAAAGAACACTGATGTCCTGTAATGTATTGTTGGTTTGGGCATATCACTGCTGTATGCATGAATAATAAACACCCTTCAGTGAATTCAGACCCACTGGAGTTTCTAACTGAGCCTCTGTTTGCATGTTTTTCCTCTGGCGTCTGGGTAGATCCTTTTAAAAGAAGTGCCTTTAGAGGGGAAGGAGAAGAAAAGAAAGAAAGTCCTTCTGGCAACAAAGCTCAAAGCAGGAGGAGACAAATCCAAATCCATATTGGATTATGTTGATGAAACGATCAAACCGCTCTCCAGTAACCAAAGCTGCGCTGGTGAGGCTGACGCATTTGTGCACAAGCTGATTTATTAAACTGTTGTTTGGGGGGAGAGTTAGGAACCACTGATCTAACCAGTGTTTTTGCTGTGCAGGAAAGCGTGTGGTGCACATGAAGAAATTTATTCTTGAAGGTGACAATGAAGGGAAAGAAGCCTCACTTTTTGTTGTACCAGTCAGTGTTAAAGGTAAGTAAACTATATCTCATCCTGAACTGATCTAGCTAATTTTATTTAACGTTTAACAAAGTTTAAGGTGTGCATGCAGTAGATTAATGAGTCCTTCTATACAGACAACAGCAAGCCTGTCCACAGCCCCGGGAGCCCCAGCTTTTACTGCTTCCACGACATAATGCGGGTGTGCAGTGAGACCAGCACTCACTTCTGCTCCGTCACCTCCAAGATGCTCCTGGCTTTAGACAAGTAAAGAGAAGTCTGTAAATGTGCTCTTTAGCTCTGCGATTTTGTCAGAGGTAAACGCCCCTTCCCTTTGCTTCTTTCCCCTCCGCAGATGGTTAGCAGAGCAGCACACTGTGCCTCATGCCATCCCTGCTTTATTCAGACCAGCACCCGTGGAGCGGGTGAAGACCAACGTAAGCAATCCGGCTTACAGCAGCGAGGGCAAACTGAGTGATGAGGGTCTGCACATGGGCTACACTGCTCTGGAGATCAAGAGCAAGATGATGTCCCTGGAGAAGGCTGACATGTGCATCCTGAATCCACTCTACGGCTCAGATCTGCAGTACACCAACAGGGTAAGGCTTTATATATGCAAAGAAACATAATTCTTCTGGTGGATTTGGAAACTTAAATCGCCCTCCTTTCGTTTTGTCTGCAGGTGGACAAAGTTATCATCAACCCATACTTTGGGCTTGGGGCACCAGACTATTCCAAGATCCAGATCCCCAAGAGGGAGAAATGGCAGCATGGACCCAACTGTGTGACAGAAGACAAGTGAGGGCTTGTTTTGGTTAACTGCTATCGACTTTGTGTCTAACTTTGTCTCTTTTTGGGGCGCACTGGACAGTCTTGATTAACAACGTGGATGCCTTGAACTGAAGTCATGTTTAGTCACTGTTCTCTTCAGCATAAATTCCTGTCTCCACAGGGATCACCAGTGGGTGGACGACTTTCCTCTCCACCGCAGCGCCCTGGAAGGAGACACTGAGCTGATCTCTAAGCTTCTGGACAGCGGTTTCTCAGTCAAGCAGCTGGACAACGATCACTGGGCTCCCATACACTATGCCTGCTGGTGAGTCTCCTGCTCATCTGACAGCTCAAGAAAGGCTTAAAAGTATCCAAAATTTCTTATTTTCCTGGTCTTTTTTTTTTTTCTTCTTTTTTTTTCCCATTACTTATGTTTAAGTTTGATATTTATGTGGTTCTATCCAGGCACGGTAAAGTTGAGGCAACCAAGCTGCTGCTGGAGAAGGGTAACTGTAATCCCAACCTGCTGAACGGCCAGCTCAGCTCCCCCCTGCACTTTGCAGCCCGAGGAGGCCACGCAGAGATCGTCCAACTGCTGCTGCAGCACCCTGAGATCGACCGGGTACAAATTTAACACTTTTTTCTTTTTCTTTTTTTTTATTATTACTTCAAAGAAATCCTGTTGCAGCTAAATGTAACTTTTTTTTATTGGTTTGTAGTAATAATAATAATAATAATAATAATAATAATAATAATAATAATAATAATAATAATAATAATAATTGCTGATTTGTCTTTTATCAGTATCCACATACTACATAATAAAGTGGTAAACATTAATCACTATGTCATGATACTGACTCCTCCACCAATAGCACATAGAAGACCAGCAGAAGAGATCGCCGTTCCAAGTGTGCGAGGAGAACAAACAGAACGAGTGGGAGGAGACTGTGAAACTTCTGCAGCAAGCCAACAGCAAACCAGTGAGTCACACAGTTACACTATTTGTTATTCCTTTGTGTGGAACAACAGCCTTTTCAGGATGTTATCGAGATAAAGTTTGCAATTATTTCTAAATACACTTCAGCATACTTAAGCCCATAAGTATAGACTTCCCAATGCATATATTTTTGCTGATTGATTTGCAGGCGTTGTTGTTGTTGTTGTTGTTGTTGTTGTATTTTAATGTAACATAATAGTTGTTAAACAAATATGGCATCCTAAAGGTATCACAGTACATAAAATGGTAATAACAAAAATAATAAACAATAAAACATAATTGAGGAGTTTGATGAGAATATAAATGCTGCTTTAGATCCTAATCCAGATGAGGTGGCTGTAGCTCAGGAGCACGTCGTGCACCAATTGGAAGGTTGCTGGGTTGATCCCTGGTTGCTCCAGTCTGCGTGCCAGAGGATCCTTGGGCAAGATAATAACCAAGTTGATCTCTGATGCCACGTTCAAAGTCACCTTTATCACAATTCTTCCCCGTTTTAACTACAGCAGGTCATCTTGACCATGTCTACTTGTCTTAATGCAATGACTTGTTCCCATGTAATGGGTTGTGTTGATAAGCAATTGGAAAGTTGTACCTAAAGTGACTTGTGAATGTAATTCCCTGGCAGTTAAGTTTTTTTTTTTTTTTTTGTTTTTTTTTTTGTTTTGTTTTTTTTGATCGCCTGTTGGTGATATTCCTTCAAGAACAGTCAAAGGTGTCAGACATTCCCAGGACTAAGCCATGTTTCACTCTTATTTTGCATGTCATTATTGTCTTTTCCTTAAATAGAAACCAGCACTCCATAAAGAATTATGTTTCTGATATTGGGCAAAGGAATGGCCCTGAGGGGTTGAGTCATGAAAGCTCTGGGATTATAGCAGCAAAGCTTGTGGATTTTTGTAGCTGTGTTTTTCATGCTTTTTCATAATGAGCTAGTCATTGTTTAGTTTGTTTGCTCGTGCCATGTTTAATTAACCTTATATGTTGTTGATATTGAGTCTGGCATAGATGCGTTCACTCATTTTGATATTTTTTTTCCTTGTTTGAAGAAAAGGGGTATCCAGTAAAACACATGCACATGTGCAGTTATAACAACACAGAGCAGACATGACAGCTTCCTTCTGATATAACACTTTTTAGTGTTATAGTATGCTTTAAGTAAAGCGAAGTGTATTGAAATGTTTCCTGAATGTTCAACAATGTTGACAAGTTTTTTTGTTTACATATATGTATACAAATGTTTTAAAGAGAGGTTTATACTTTTATTTTTAAGAGAAAGATTGTTAACTTGTTTTCTGTTATATCGCGAGAGTACTGTTGCCCGCGAGTTTTTGTTGGTGTGTACGGGGTGTAAGATGGCATAAAGAATAAAGCGTCGTGTCTTTTGACTTTAAACTTAATATTAAGAAATCCACCATTTGTGCTGTTTGTGATCCACAGTACGAGAAGGTGCGCATCTACCGCATGGACGGCTCGTATCGCTCCGTAGAGCTCAAGCATGGCAACAACACAACTGTGCAGCAGATCATGGAGGGGATGCGTCTGTCTCAGGAGACCCAGCAATACTTCACCATCTGGATCTGCTCAGAGAACCTCCGTGAGTCCACTCGTTTCTTTTTTTTTTCCAAATGTATTTATTTATTTAATTTAGTAACATCAATGCAATAAAGACCAAAAGCTGTAGTTAGTGGTGTCACTGCAAGATCCCAGAAAGATTTGTGTGCGTGTGGTTTTGTGTGTTAGACCTGCAGCTGAAGCCGTACCACAAACCCCTGCAGCACCTCCGGATCTGGACTGAGATTGTGACAGATCTCACAGTGCTGGATCCTCAAAGGGAAACGCCACAGCTCTTCCTCCGCAGGGATGTCCGACTGCCCCTTGAAATTGAGAAAAAGGTAGGTCACTTTCACCACCTAAGCATCAGTGACAGCTCAACTCGAAATGTTTTGAGAGCTCTTCATCAGCTTCCTGCTGGTGGCTTTGTTTCAGGTGGAGGATCCGCTGGCCATCCTTATCCTGTTTGACGAGGCCCGGCACTGCCTTCTCAAGGGCTTCTTCCCTGCTCCAGACAACAAGCTGATCACGCTGGCCAGCCTCCTCCTGCAAATCATCTATGGCAACTATGAGAGTAAGAAGCACAAGCAAGGGTTCCTCAAGTAAGAGACGAATCATATTTTGTGTTTAAATCACTTTTAATATCTGCTCTAACAAACTGATTTATTTGCATTCGGATAAAATCTGTGCTTTATGTAAACAGTGAGGAAAACCTCAAATCAATCGTGCCGATATCCAAGGTGAAAAGCAAAGCATACCACTGGACCAACAGGATTCTTCATGAGTATAAAGTACACTTGTGTTTTTATTTTAATTGCTTTTTATCTTATAAATACATTTCAGTGTTCCCTGAGGTGACATCAGGTCCTGTCCCTCTCTCACCAACAGGCTCTGAGCACCAGCGAGGGGGTCAGTAAAGAGATGCACCACCTGCAGCGGCTCTTCTTGCAGAACTGCTGGGACATCCCGACCTACGGAGCAGCTTTCTTCACAGGCCAGGTCTACACCAAGGCCAGCGCAAGCAACCACAAAGTCATCCGTGTCTACGTGGGGGTGAACACAAAGGGACTGCATCTCATGAACATGGAAACTAAGGTAAAATGCCGTTTTGCTGGGTTTTTAAATTTTTGTTTTTTTTTATGTTTTAAGCTCTAGTTTGTGAATGTAAAGCTACTTATTCTTCAGCTTGGTGGAGCAAATGGATAGATGACTATGAGCATGGGCCCTCCCACACGAATTTGCCTGTTTTTAAAGCATATGCAATACGTGCTCGATTGAAGCACAATAGCACAAAGCCGTTTGCATCTACAGAATGTATTTGAACTTGCATTCTTAGATTAGTTAGATTTTTACTTAAATATTCCCTCTGGGATTACCATAGGATAGATTAAACGATAATGCTGTATTTTTGTTGGTTTTTAAGTTTTAGTTGAAGAAGCTTGATGTGACATTTTATTACACTTCTTCTCTTGCAGGTCCTTCTCATCAGTTTAGAGTATAGCACGTTTATATGGCAGCTTGGACATGCAGACCAGTATTTCCAGATACACAGTGGTGACAACAAAATGAACTTCATCGTGCACACAAAACAGGTAATAAAGCTTTTCTTGAAATCCAAATAATATTTATTGAAATATATATGGTTGTTAACCTTTAAGGTCTATTCTTTCCCTTCAGGCTGGCCTTATTGTGAAGCTCTTAATGAAACTGAGTGGGCAGATAACTCCAAATGAGAAAGGCATCACAGACAAATACGCCTATGGCTGAAAACTGTTGAAGAAACTACCTGCCAAAAAAATTCCCAGTTCGGGTTGTTTGTTCCGACCATCATCTGACTGCAGTAACTCTGGAAAGCCTTTCCACAAGAGCCTCATTTTGTACAACTGGCTTAGTGATATACTTCACATTCTCTATTTTAATGTTTCCTGGATTTTGATGGCATGTAAATATGTTTATTATTTAATAAAGTGATTGATTGTATGATCAGATGTGTTTTTCATATTTAGGCAGAAATGACAATGTTATTTATTTTTTTTTTTTTTAGAGGAATTCATTCGATGGAGGCTGAAAATCAATATTTGCTTTATTATAAATGGGGAGCACTCTCTCTTCTCTCTTCACTGGGTGAAAATGCCCTGTTGATGCCAGAAGTTGGAGAATAGTGGCTGGGCTGTTTTAGCTGAAAGGAAGGCAACAGTTACTCAAATAACAGCTGGCTGCAACCAAGATATGCAGAAGAGCATCTCTCAATGCACACTACATCAAACATTAAAGCAGAAGACCATACTGGGTGGTCTTCTCTTGCCAGTTAAGAACAGGAAACCTACAGTTTGTGCATCATCACCAAACATTTCCTGGTCTCACCTGGTGGTGTAAAGCTATGGAGGATATTTTCTTGGCATATATATATTTTAAAATAATGTATATTAAAGAACTGAACTTATGAGGTTTTCAAGGCTACTGATGAAAATAAACCTCATTTAAAACATATTTGTAGCCCAGCTCCTGTACTAGTTGCACTCCATCACAGGATTTTGAAGTGGTTATTAGTTACTTATTTATTTAAGGTTCCGCAATTGATTTTATGCTTTTACTGAAAGGAAAATGTTGCTATTGTGCACGCTCATGTATTGCTAATTTCATGATAGCAGTCACAATCATTAATGATCCGACACACCCCCAACAAACTGCAAACCAGCTCATTTATTGCTGTTGAGGCGACTTATGTTGTGATTTGGCGCTATATAAATAAAATTGAATTGAATTGCTGTAAACGTTTATATAATAATATAATATTAAACATTATAATATATTTCGTTATCTTTGCAGGACTTTAACGTCCCGTATTGTTGAATTCTGGAGGTACATGAAAAAGTTTAAATTAAAAAAAAAAAAAAAGGTCTTAAAATCGATGGTCGCCCTGCTGGTGTGACATCATGTAGCAAGACATCGGTTCAGGTAGCCTCAACCATTCACAGCGAGAGCTGCTTGACTGACACGTGGTCAGCAACCAATCAAAATCCAGCATTGGTCAGGCGGGGGCAGGACGAGTGTTGACAGGTCGAGACTTTGGGGAAATATCACCAACTGTTCTCGACCGAGAGCCTTTCAGCAGGTGGACGGTGACCGGGGCCGTTTCGGGGTTAAGTTTTTAAAGGTTTTGTTTTCGGGGGCTATCAGGAAAAATGTCGATGCACATTTATCAGATGAGCGCTAAACTGCTCGGGGACACTATGGGGAAAATGAACGAGAACCTGACCTCCGTGGTGTTAGCAGCGTCCGTCTTCACCCTCACTCTGGGATACATCTCCAAACTGCTGCTCAAACAGTCCACAGACGTGGACGTGGTGAGTGTGCTCAGACGAAAAACAGTTACCGTTATCTAAGCTTTAGTTTCAAGTCACTGTTATTTTTTTTTTATTGTTATTTATTTATGTCTCTCTGCGCAGAAACATCCACCCTACATACCCTCCAGCATCCCCTTTCTGGGACATGCCATCGCTTTTGGAAAGAGCCCCATTGAGTTTCTGGAAAATGCCTATAACAAAGTAAGTGTTTTGAAAAATGAACCTGCGACTGTTTTCAATCAGAAGAAATGAAACCGTTTAATAATCAGTCCTAAAATATGAAGATTAGCCCCCCCCCCTCCAATTACTTTAAGTTATTAACTCTAAACATTGACAGCGGTTCAAAGTTTGAACAAAGCAGATGATCATGAAGATAAACTGCTTTAAAAATGAGGAAATGCTTTTAAACCATCGTGAGTCCATTTCAGCTCCTGTGGTGCAAATGAAAGCGACAACAGGCCAAGGCAACTCTGGCTCTCTCCTTGTAGCTCCTGACTGATTTTGCTCTAGTTTTGGTATTTGTAAACAGTATAAGTCATTTATGAAAAATGAGAGAGAGAAAAAGAAAAAGCACGATACAAAATAAAGCTAAATACAGTACAATATCCCTAATCTGATTTAGGTTCCATATCTTATCATATCATATATTTAGGGGGTTGGGGACCACTGATCTAGAGTTTAATCTGTATATATATTATTTAGGTTTTTTTAACTCAGTTGTCAGAGATTTATTTTACTTTGACCCCTGCGTCTGAACTCCTGCGTGTCTGCTGTTCCCCCCACAGTACGGCCCTGTATTCAGCTTCACTATGGTGGGCAAAACATTCACCTACCTGCTGGGCAGCGACGCAGCCGCGCTGATGTTCAACAGCAAGAACGAAGACCTGAACGCAGAGGACGTCTACTCGAGACTGACCACTCCGGTGTTCGGCAAAGGAGTCGCCTACGACGTGCCGAACCACGTGAGTATCCCAGAACCTGAGAAGTTCACGCCTCAGAAGGAAGGTGGAAATGTATTAAAGAGTTTCTGCATGCTAAGATCAGCTGAGATGCATGTTTCCTTTTAATCTGCTGCAGATTTTTCTGGAGCAGAAGAAGATGTTTAAGACGGGGCTGAACATTGCTCGTTTTAGGGAACACATCGAGATCATTGAGAGAGAGACGATCGAGTATTTTCAGAAATGGGGAGACAGCGGGGAGAGAAGTAAGACACCGATATTTGCAACGCTGAGTCCAAAACAGTTAACCATAAAACTTGATACAGATTAGATCAAAAACCAAACGTTTGTCAATGAACTTTGACCTGTTTCAGACCTGTTCGAGGCTCTGTCCGAGCTGATTATCCTCACAGCCAGCAGCTGCCTGCACGGGAAAGAGATCCGCAGCATGCTGGATGAACGCGTGGCCCAGCTTTACGCCGACTTGGACGGAGGATTTACCCACGCTGCGTGGCTCCTGCCGGGCTGGCTGCCCCTGCCCAGCTTCAGGTAGGTCTCTCACACATCTTCATGCAGTACAGTGCTGCGTCTGCACACAGGGTGAAGACGACACTGGATTTAATTTGACTAGACAGATTTAAAAAAAAAACAAAACTGGAAAAAAAAGATGGCATCACACAGGCAAAAGAAATACCAGAGGGATTCAATGTGATATGATGCAAACAGCACAATACTGTTTGGAAATATTTACCTCTGTTTTTTTGTTTGTTTGTTGTTTAGGAAGAGGGACAGAGCTCACAGAGAGATCAAGAACATCTTCTACAAAGTGATTCAGAAACGGAGGAGCTCTGAAGAGAAAGCAGATGACATCCTGCAGACCTTCATGGACTCCACATACAAGTAAGGTGACATCAGTGGCTCAGAACAAGCGCTAAAACAACAAAACAGCCCAGGGTCAAAGAGTAGGACAAAACCAGACCACAGGTGTGGACATTTGCTGTATAAGTAAACAAAGAGCTGGAGGAGAAAGCACAGTTGCCACTATAGACTTACATACTGTGTTTATAAGCGAGGAATCAACCTGTGTGTCAGATATTACTGCTAATGAGCCTCTTCCTTGATACAAACAGAGAGCAGCAGGTTTGTCTGCAGGTCTGTGAGCATAAGAGAAAAATCCATAAATTTCTGTCAAATGAGGTAACACACTTACTGCCCAACTCTTACTGAACTGATGTACCTGCGATTACATAATGACAGTGCAAGTCAACATGCAAAGAAACAGTTTTATGTTTAATGTCATGGTCCAGCCCTGAAAGACTCAAAGGAGACTTGGTTTAACCCAGAATATTCAGATCTTATTATCAAAAAGAAATAAAAATCACAATTAACTCTATGAAGGATTGAGAACTAAAAAAAACTTTCTCATTCCTCAGAGATGGACGGCCGCTGACCGATGACGAAATTGCAGGGATGCTGATCGGCCTCCTCCTGGCGGGTCAGCACACATCCTCCACCACCAGCGCCTGGCTGGGCTTCTTCCTGGCCAAAGACAAGGCCCTGCAGGAGCGCTGCTACGCAGAGCAGAAGGCTGTGTGCGGGGAAAACCTGCCTCCACTCAACTTCGATCAGGTAAAAGTCGCCCGTGGACTGTGATAAAAATGAGGTTCATTACTGCTAATAATAGTGAAGAGTAAAAAAAAAAAAATGTGCAGGGTTTAAATGTGAAATGTAAGTATTCTCCCTCAGATGTTACCTCTGATTTGTGAGAGATACTCCCCCTGCTGGCTGTAGAAAATTATTGCGGTAACAGGAGTAAAGATGTTTTTAGCGCCCCCTTGCTGCTGCATTCAGGTGGAGGTCTACATAAATTTTTAAAAAAAAAAGCTGAAAGAGGTTATTTTATTCCTCAAAACCAGACTGATGCTCCAGATATTTTCTAAACTTTCATGTCGCCATCTTTAGCTGAAGGATCTCAGCTTGCTGGAGCGCTGTTTAAAGGAAACCCTGCGGCTCCGCCCACCCATCATGACGATGATGAGGATGGCTCGCTCTCCTCAGGTATGGGTCATTCCTCAGCACTGGATTTTATGATGTCATGTATACGCGCAGACAACCTCAGCTGACTGCTGTACCTGCTCTCTCTTCTGCTTTCTCAGACTGCAGCAGGATACACCATCCCTGTGGGCCACCAGGTGTGCGTCTCCCCGACTGTTAACCACCGGCTCCATGACACCTGGGTGGACAGGATGGAGTTCAAACCTGATCGCTACCTCAACGATAATCCTGCCGCAGGGGAGAAGTTCGCCTATGTGCCCTTTGGAGCCGGTATGAAGAAGCGCTTTTTTGTTTGCTGTAAAATAAAGTAAACATAAAACACCTCAAAGCCAAACCAGACATCAGTCAAACTGAGTTCAATGAAATCAAATCCATCCTGTTTTCCGCCTGCAGGCCGTCATCGCTGCATTGGGGAAAACTTTGCCTACGTCCAGATCAAAACCATCTGGTCCACTTTGCTCCGCATGTACGACTTTGACCTGGTGGACGGATATTTCCCCACAATCAACTACACCACGATGATCCACACGCCTCACAACCCCGTCATCAGATACAAGAGGAGGAAGCAGTGAGAGACGGAGACATCCGAGCATCGGAAGTAAAGCTCGAACCTTGTGGGGACTTGAATCGAGGAAAATTGACATCAGTGCACTTTGCTCTTAATGCCCAAGCTGTGCTTTTATTCTTCCTGTATTTTGTCTAGAGTCCGGCTCTCTTCATGAATGAATGTTTGTAGATAAGTGTGACTTTCTGCAGAGAAAAACAGGGGCTGTGAGACTCCAGCGTGAAAGCTGATGCTCTTATTCACAATGTGAATTCTTTAAAAACAATACAAATGGAGAAATAACTAGCGCCTTATGACGTCTTTAGACTGAATGAAGCCTTTGAGTCAACCCGGGAAGACGTATTTACTTTTGTTTTCCAGAGTTAATCATCGATTTTGCAGCAAACTTTAAAATCCTGTAGCTAAAAGTTCTGAACACTGGAAACTTGGTTAAAACCACGAAGTTCATTTACAGCTCTCTGATGTTTGGAGGTATAAGGTTAGTCACATGATCTTCATCTGCAGATGAGTTGTGACCAGTTGTGTATATACAGTATATATTTTTCCTTGTCCTGAGCATTACTCAGTATGAGGGTTTAAACTTGAGAAGAGAGAAAACAACCCTGTGCTATCTGAATAATCTGCTGAGGAAGACCATGTGATTTAATTAAAAGCTCTGGGGTGGGTTACTAAATCTGTGGGGAATCTTTTATTCCTGAGATGTATGTTAAAGTTTTCCTGCTGTGAAGACAAAAGAAAAAACAAACAAACAAGTGAAACTGGGTGAAAAATCAATAAAAATATGAAAATGAGCCTCTGAACCCTGCTGTGTTACAGAGTGTGCGTCAGGATGGGAGATCTCCCACCTACAAGCAAACCTCACTGATGATGAGATCTATACTGAGCCTCGTGTCAGCTAATGCCAGAGGATGAACATTTTATCTTCCAACACAGCTGTTTTTCATCATTTTGGTTAAATAGACTTGGCCGTGTACATTTAGTCATGCACTGTCCAGTACTTTGGGTTCCTTCACTATATTTAGGGAATAGGGAATAACTGTGGTGACACCTAAATTGAGATGACATCACGGATCTGCTCTGAGCCACTTATTGCTTGCAGTGGTGATGGACGGGCTGACAGATGAGGTCAGGCAGGAGTCTCTGTGGACTGTGATGTTTGCAGATGACACTGATCTGTAGTGAGAGTAGGGAGGAGGTGGAAGAATAAGGTTTTCATTGTGAGTGATTGTAAGATGGTTTGGAGGAGATTGGGACAAAGGATACTAAAATATTAATAATAACTAAATATGAATCTCCCAGGCAGGAGGAAAAAAGGAAGACCATTAAATGGGTTCATGGGAAGGCTAAGCTCATTTTTACAGCTTTGACCCCCCTTGTGCTTTTTAAACAGCTCCCTATGCAACATTTGTTTAGTGTTAAAAGAAATAATTATTCGCTTTCAAAAGGACTAAAGATGTCCTCAGCTGAGTTTTTGTTTCTATTGCTGGTTTATCTGAATGAAGCTTGATGGTGCTAAATTTTTCCACAAAAAAAGTTTAACAAAAAAGATGCAAAAAGAAAAAAAGAAATGAAGCAAACCTTTTTGAAATAACGTAGTCCTCTTTATTTCAGTTTTTGACAAAATACCCAGAAAATTCAAAGCTCCTAACGGTTTACAAAAATACGTTCTCTACAAATGTCCTCTGTAGTCTGTCCGGCCTAAACAAAACACAGTGTAGTGTAGAATATCCAGCAGCAGCCTCCTTAACAGTAAACCCAAACATCCTCTACATAACGCTCCACCCATACAACACAAACATATAAATTAATCACAAAGTCTTAAATTAGCATTAGACAAATTATACATGATTGTAGATCATCCACAACAAAGAGGCAGATTAAATTACAAACGTAGCTGTTTTTCCAAGTGCCGGCGACCAACAAAAAGCCTGAATACAACATGTCGTACACTGATAAAAAATGTGTTTTGGTCCACATGGAAAGATACAGTCCACACCAGAATGGTAGAAAACAGCAGAGCGCTCAGCACGAGAAAAAGGCAACTGAGTTTCTTCAAGCCAAAGTTAACGTGTCAGCATCTATCTTCTCAAGCCAAAGTGCAATTGAGCATATGAAGAAGCACCTGGGGAGAGAAAAGAGGAGGAGTTGAGTAAATATGCCAAACCCAGGGTACGGATCACACCTTTACACATGCATTTATTTCACAGCGCTTGCTTTGGGTGCAACAATCAGAATATGTGAGTTCACTGCTTCTCAGCTTTACAGGGCAAACACGTACTGTACTGTAAGCAGACATAACCAAATTTGTAATTATGTATATTCCACATATAGATGAAAGTGTTTTTCTCCAATAGAATTTGAGATGACGAAGAAAGCTGTAACTCGATCACACGTAATGCATGTGAGCTGGGCTGCTCGTGTTACCTGATGTCACGCTGCCCAGCCTCCTCTGCAGGGCCTCCAGCCTGGAGATGTAGTCGGTGAGCGCTCGGTCGGGGTCGTAGTTCTGCAAGTGGGAACAGGTGAGCGGTCCGTGGTCTCCAGACATGTGAAACCTGCACGTTAGAAACACAGATTTAAGAAAGTCGGAAAGGATCTGAACTCCACATTAATGCAAAAGAGAAAAGAAAAAAAATCAGTTTACTCTACAGTACTCATGAGTATACATTAGCCTAAACAACTGATGTCCAAAGTGATCCTTCATCATAACTTTACAAATCAGTTTCATTATTTTAATTACTCAGACTAAGTTTGAAGCTTTATTCTCAATAATTTTGGTATTTTCTTTCCTTTAATCAGGAGATAAAATAAGAAGTAGACTGGAAACATTAAAAAAGGAAAACCGTTTAATAATAAATATTGTTAGCATCCTGATTGATAGTTGTACCTGTGATGTGTGGAGGAGACAGCCAATCGAGGGGATTCCCGCCCACTTCTCCCCCTGCTGCTAGACATTCCTCCCCCGCCGCTTCCTCTATCTCTGTACATCTCCGGACCACCTGGGTGAAGATAAGGGGAATCCCTCGCCTCTGTACCTGCCGGAAATTAAGAAAACATTATGAGTATCACATGTAAATGACAATATAGAGAGGTTACAAGCTGCTATATGCTTTGGTTACCTAAGATCTGTCCTGTTCCGTTCTTACTAACAGCACAGGAGGCCGTGGAGCTCATTCCCGTCGCCCTGTGCCATCGCTTCACGAGAAAACGCATTCTAGATGAACAAATATAATTGGTTTTAGACAAAAAACTAACAAAAAAAAAAACCTTTTAAAAAAACCCCAAAGCTTCAGATCCCACCTGGAGAGGGCGATAGAGACTCTGGCGATAGAGCGGAAGCGCATCGCACCCCTGCACCGCTGACTGAGGGACTCCAGGCTGGAGAGCGACGGCCGACCGCCCATCCTGGTCAGGAGTGATAACGTGGCCTCCTCACACTCCTGGAAACCACCCAGCAGTAACAGCAGGTACTTCTTCTGGTAGATCAGTGCTTTACGGAAGCTTTCTGACCTCAGGTACTTCCCATACATCCTCTGGAAGTTAAAAAAAGAGATGAAGGGAGAAGAGAAGACAGCAGTTTAACTTCAGAGGCCATCAAATGTCTTTTAACACTGAACTCCAGCATTTAGGCGATGCTTCTGCATCGTTTCTTTGGGTTAGTACAATTAACTCATTACTCAGATACAAAGCAGTTTATGAGCAGTGATCTGCTGACCTTGAGGGCAGCATTGTCGGCATCAGGCCCGGTAATCTCTCGCAGGTTCTCGGACCTGATCTCTCCCCTGAGTCTAGCCACCTGAGACTGAGCTAAATGCAAAGCTTTCTCCAGACGGATCTTCTCTCGAGCCCAAGCTTCCCGCTCCTGAGAAAGCAGCAACCCTGCAGAGTCCATCTTTGATGCTCCTCGTCTGCTGGACTGCAGAAGATAAAACACTCTTTAGTCAGAGGCAAATGACAGACGGTGGAAACAATAATATGTATCATTATGCGAGCCAGTTTGAACGTTTACTTAAGTTCTGAATGGCATTATGAAGGAAACATAGGATTATAAAAATACCTTGGTCATTATCTTTGTGGTATTTGTCTCTACCACATGTCATGTGTATGTAATATTAAGTTTTTAGACCAACCAGGACGGTCACGCGACTGTTACAGAAAAAATAGCACTGTAGTATTGTGCTCCATCTCAGAATCAGCAGGTTTTTCTGTGGTGTACTCACACTGTCGCCTGACCCCAGTCCAACCTGCCGATAGCGTCGCAGTTCTTCTTCCAAGCGGAGCGTGTGGTTCCTCAGATCATTCTTCTCTTCGGTCAGACGGCTGACGAAACCTGTCAGCTCAGCGTTCTGCCTCAGCAGCCGCTCAGTCAGCGTGTTGGAGGAGCTGGAGGAGCCTCCTGCCAGCAGGGACGCACTCTGAGGGAAACAAGACAAGCAGTCACAACCACGTGTAAAGCTCAGCAGATGTTGTTTAGTAAACGCAGATGCGAACAGCTGATTCTGGCTGGAGACTAGCAGTGAGTGGGTGTTTCTCCTTTTCACACTTTATTTATCCAGAAATATGCGGCGTAGAAGGGAAAACAAAAATGAGACCGTGTGCTGACCTCAGGGACGGAGGGTAGACCAGGGGACTGCTGCAGCAGGGTGATGACCTCATCGAGACTGGACTGGACCCAGGACAACTCCTCACTGTCCACCTCTGCAGTAAGCCTGAACAGAAGAAATGCAGTAAAGCTGTTACAGAGGAGGTCTGTGTGGTGTGATTGTGCTGCACAGTTTCTGAAATAAATATAAAAGAAAAAAGTAAACAGCAGTTTTGTTTACCTGCCAGTGGTTTTGCTCGGCATGCTGCGGACCTTTGAGGAGATGACTTGGAGTTTGCTCACAATCCTGTCCACCGTGCGCCACGGGCCATGATGCGGCCCACTGCTGTGGCCTGTTGAAGAGACCTCTTTGTGAGGGGACGCGCTGGAGCTTTCTGTGTGGAGGTTTCCGCTCTTTTGCTGGAGCACCCAGTCTTTGGTGCGGTCCGTGGAGTCACTGTGCCACACAGCCTGCTGTTAAGATAAAAACAACAGAGCTTCAATGCTCCTGATAACATGATCAGAAACAATAAATGTTACTAAAAGTCTTTTTAAAGTAAAATCTGTGCCACTCACACTCCGGCCATCAGCCTCCACAGGTCCCATCCCCTCCCTCTGCTCTCCTAACTGGTTCAGTCTTCCTTCCAGTCTCTCATTCTCTTCTTCCAGACTCTGTCTGTTCTCCAGCTCTCTTCTCAGCTGCTCCTGGACCTTTGCCATTTCTGCCTCCAGCCTCTCCAGCTTGGCCTGAGCCTCTAGCAGTGCCTCTTGGTCTCTTCTGGATCTCTGACTCACCAGCGTCAGCTCCTCCTCTTTTCGTACCACCTCAAGCTTCTGGGCCTCAACCTGACTGAGTAGATCCACCACCTGGAGAGGGAAACCATGTTTAATCATGATACAGTCAGATCCTAGCCACTGATAAAAGGCCTTGAAGTCTGGTGTCATTAGACAGTTAAAGCAACTGTAGCATCGAACCTGTGCGTGCTTGTCGTCCAGCTCCCTTTGCAGTCTTTCCAGAAGACCTCCTCCCTCTTCAGAGCTTCTCCCATCCTTCTGAACCTGCTCCTCATGGAGGTGACCACCATCAGAGGAAACGCCAGTCCGCAGATCTCTCTCTCTCCCCAGAGCAGTGCTCATCTCTTGGGCCTTAGCTCGCTCTGTTTCAAGCTGGACCTGGAGCTCCTGCAGGCGCCTGTGGAGGCTGAGACGCTCCTCTTCAGCTTGATGGGAGAGCTGAGAGGAGGCCTGTCGCTCCTGCTCCACAGTCAGTTTCAGCTGTGCTACGTGGTTCTTCTGCTCCTCCAGAGAAAGCTGAAGATCCTAGTGGGAAATTTAAAAAACACAATTTCTTCTCAAAAATACTCAAACTTTGGGAAAAAACTTTGACGTCACGCTTGAATGCTCCTGCCATCTTACCTCCAGCTCTTCTCGTCTGCTCTCCTCGGTCCTCCCAGTTTGACACTTCTCCTTCTCCATGGCCCATTGAAGATCTCTGCTCTTCTTCCTCTCCTCTGTCAGCTCATCATTTAGTGCATCCACCTCTGCGGCTTTCTGGGATACCTCCGCCCTGTTGACATCATTTTAAGGCTACATTTTCACTGTACCACTTTTAAATAAAATCTTTTTAAACTCTTTACTTATTATGCAAATATATCCAAAACTGTGATTTTTATCTTAAACATTTAATATGTTTTCTGCGTTTTCCAGCGTTGCTTGTTACTTTAATGTCTGGTCTAACCTGAGTGTGTCCAGCTCTTTGAGGTGTTTGTGTTGAGCTTTGAGGGTTGTCTCCAGCTCCAGTTTAGTCTGAGACAGTTCACCCTTTAGCTCCTCCACTAGAAGCCTGTCAGCCCCCCCGGCTCCATCAGCTCCAACTCGTTCCCTCTGCTCCTTTATGCTACCTTCACCAGCCAATGAGACAGCAGACCGGGCACCTGAAGGACGAAGGCAGACGTTTAACAGATATAAAATACAAAAAGACTTATTTTCAGCAAAATGAACTCTGAACTGGGATCACCTTGGTGGAGTTGCTCTAGTTGGCCACGGAGCTGATGAATCTCAGAGATGAGACTGGACCTTTCTGCAGTGCGGAGTGAACCCATCGCCTCTCTGTGCTGGGCGTCCTGTATTTGAGACACACAAACAGCCATATGATAGGTTCAAATAACTATCTACAGAGACCCAAACTATAACAAATTAACGAGCAGCTTATACTCAGGCTAACAAAATTCTACAATCTTTTTCTTGCAGCTGATGAACATTTACAACAGTTTTTGAAGTCATTATGGTGAACTCTTTACAGACCTGCTCAGCCAGTCTCCGCTCCAGCTGATTCAGGTGAATGATGGCGTCACTGGTGTCCAGCAGGTCCAGCTGGCTGTAGAGGGCATTCTTCAGCACGTTGCGCTCCTTTATAAACACCTGCCGAACTGCATCCAGGAGCTCTCCACGCCAGTCTACACTGCCGGACATCTGCAGTGAATCAAACACACAAATTCAGGCAAATTCAGAAGAGGGCTTTCTTATATTTTAGGGCAGTTGTTGTTATTTTGAAGAGGATGCCAATGCCGTAAAGCCCCTTGACTGACTTTGATGTGACAAACAGACGACAGCGGGATCTTCAAAACCCCCCTGGTGCTTTAAACTTTAATGGTTTTGACTCTTTAGGCTGCTGTAGTGTTTTGCGGTGAGGTTTCTTTACCTGTGATTCTCTGTGTGTCTGCATCTGGCTGATGAAGTTTTTTAGGGACTCTATAGTATCCAGCAGGGCGTCTCGCTCCTTCACCCAGCCCTGGACGTTGAACCGGTCGCCTGGCTCGCTTTCAGAAAGTGGGAGCTCTGACAGAGAAAGAACCTGCATGCCTTCTTGGTGCACTTCACGGAGCAACGTCTAGAGACAAGCAATGCAGAAAAAGTGTAACTTTTACAACGTTTCTGAAGAATAGAAAACAAAATATTGCTCAAATTTTTGCATGCTCACAAATACAGGCAAGGACATTCGGGAAAGTTCATCTGGAGGCCGCATTTTCAGTCACTTGGATGAGTGATAAAAACGCCGCCTCCAGATGAAAACAATTACCTTCTGGATTTTGTTATATACATTTCACATGGTGGGAAACATACTACACAGTACCTGTAGTTTTATGACATCACTCATGGTTCATTAGTAAGTGAAAGCTGTACCTTGATCCGGTCTGGCAGTGGTTCATCTCTCCTGGCTCCCTCTGGAGTCGTCCTGAACTCCTGTTGCAGGCTCGGGAGGTCATATCCTGTCCTCTGGCTGTAGTCTGAGCTGCTGTCTGCATGATGACAAAAACAATCACAAAAGTGAAGCGCAACAAAGAAAACAAATGCTAAACAAGCTAAAATTAAGGATAAATGAGCTCTTTTTGGCACTCAAAGTAAAAAAAGAAAAGTCGATTTCTGTATACTGTTACAAATATGACCAAACTTTAATAAATTGAAGTTAGAGTACTTTTAGCTGCTCCCTTTTGCCAAAGGGGGTCTCTAGACACAGAGAAACATGTTTTAATTTGGATAGAGACTTCTCGATGCAACCCATTACCCATTTATCCTGGCTTGAAACTGACACTAGGAGTACATTGACCCCCTGAGGCTGGATTTGTCTCTCCTCCCGGACTCAAACCAGGTAACGAGAGTATATGCAAGTAATCCCTATGAATCAAATGTCAGGCTTTAAACGACTGTTTTTAGACATTTTTTGTAACTATCATTGATAAGGCCCATCCACATGCTGTTCAAACCTTCAGTTTGAAAGGTGCAGCCAATAACAGGCAAGCTGGCTCGAACGAAGAGGAGCAAAAAAGTTCAGACAGGATGAACAGAAGGGCTCCAGCAAAGCTCAGTTAAGATATGTGTCGTTTATTTTATACTGTGGATCATACAGAGCTACCCTAGTGAGGTTTGTTTCAATTAAATTATTATAACAGATCCACTCCAAGGTTTGGTTCAGAGAGCTCTTGAGGATAAACAAAATTCCAGCCTCTCTGCTTTCAGTATTCATGCTAAGCAGGTTGTAGCCTCACATTAAACTGACAGATACACTCTTAAGAAACCAACTTTCCTACAAGAGAAATGAAAAACGATTTACTCTAGTTTTGTTTAAAACACTTAAAACTTACCGCTGGTGTAGCCATCTTTGAACTGAGACGCAGGGCGGTCTTGTCTTGATGTAGGAGCCTAGAGAGGATGAAAAAAAAAGATTAAAATCACAGACTTTCTGTGTTATGATAAGCAGAAAGAAGAAAGCCATTTAAAAGCATCAAACTACACTGATAAAAATGTAGAACAAGCTAAGGATCCAAACAAACAGACATCTAAAACATCTCGTTTCCTCACCTCAGCAGACCGCAGTTTTTCTATGACGGCCTTCAGAGCTTTGCATTCGTCCTCCAGCGCCTGCGTGTCCCTGCGGAGGTTCTCGCTCTCTGAAATGTGCCGAGCCTCCATATCGAGGATTTCTGCTGCATGGAGCTCCTGCATCTGTACGATCTTCTCCTCGTATTCTCCGATCACTTCCTCCATCTCCTCTTTGGTGGCAGATTTGTTTTCTTGGCTAAGATCAGACATCTGAAGAGGTTCGGTCTGCGTGAACGAGTCTGTTACAGTCGCATGTTGCTGCTCTGAGTTGCTGCTCAACAGTTGGCTGGAAGATTTGTTGGAGGATTGGCTAGAAGGGGTGGAGTTTTTTCTGGAGAGAGATGCTTTGTCTTTGGTGCTGCTTCCTTTACCAGCTGGCTGTTTGCTTCCTTTCCTTTTGGGCTGTGTGGTGGAGGAGGAGGAGGTGGTGGTAGAGGAAATAGGCTGAGGAGAAGAGGGAGATGGAGAAGGAGAGGAAGAGGGAGAAGGGGACGGAGGACCAGACTCTGCTGTCTTCATCAAGACTGTTTGTACCTCCTGGAGCTCCCCTTGGAGCTTAGAAATTGAGATTTCACGGGTGTGAAGTTCCTTATGAAGGTTCTCATTGTGCCGCTTGTAACTGTTGAGTTCTTCTTTGGTGGTATCCATGCTCTTTCTCACCTCCTGAAGCTCCTCCTTGAGTTTAGAAACAGAACCTTCACTCACTTGAAGTTCCTCTTGAAGTTTCTCATTATGCTCCATGTAACTGTTGAGTTCTTCTTTGATGGTATCCATGTCCTTTCTCACCTCCTGCAGCTCCTCCTTGAGTTTAGAAACAGAACCTTCACTCACTTGAAGTTCCTCTTGAAGTTTCTCATTACGCTCCATGTAACTCTTGAGTTCTTCTTTGGTGGAAGCCGCATTGTTTTTGACCTTCTCGAGCTCCTGGGTGAGCTCTGACCACCTGTCCCTGTCTTCGTCTGCTTTTACCTGGAAGATGATTGGACAGGTGTTCAAACACTATAGATTTATGCTGATGCTGATAATACTGGACATTACAACTGAGACAAAACATTTCCGCCTTACTTGGAAAAGTTCTCCCTTGAGGTGAGCAATGGTCATTTCCCGCTCCTGAATAAAAAAAATTATTTAGCTTAGCTTTGCAGAAAGACTGAAAACAGGGTAGAAACAGCAAATTTAGCTCCGTCTAAAGGTCACACAACCCACCCAAACACCTATAAATTAAAAATCTATATCCTGTTTGATTAATCAATGTAAAAAATATAGAGAGAGATATCCAAGTGGCTCTCGTTTGTACATTTGCATTGAATGACACACAATAGTGCTATTGTGCGTTTGTGAATATCAAATAGGTTTATGTCCCACAGTATAAACCTGATCTTTATGCATACATAGGAGCAGCACAAGCTAGAAAAGTGTGTACTGTGATAATATGTTTTTATGATATGAAGAAATATCATTCTGCAGCAGTGCAGTTTGGGCAGTTTTCCCTGAACTCAGCAGCTACAACAAAGCATGATTTCTAAGCTCTGTACCTGCAGCAGCTCTTGCAGTTTCTCCAAGCTCTCCTTGCAGCTGTTCAGCTCTTCTTTGGTGGTCGCTGCCTCACTTTGAGCCTCTGTTAGTTGGCGTTTAAGCTCCGACACCTTCATCTCTTCGCTCTCACCAACTGATGTCTAAAAGAACGAGGTTGAAGTTCTGAATTTTTCTCTAAGCATGGTTGTTTCTTAGTAAATTACTGTTTTATGCTGTGGAAAATGTAAACATGAAAGGATCAAAATTCTTTCTTCCTACCTTTTGGAGCTGCTCCTGAAGCCTCTCTATCGTTACAGTTTTTTCCTAGAGAGAAAAGCTTTTGTCACACACTAGAAAACACTTTGACATTCAGTATGAATTAACCCAGAGAAGCCGTTTAAAAGCACATACACAGAGGTCATCCTGAAGTCTGCTGCAGCTCTCCTTGTAGCTCTCCATCTGCTCTTTGGTGGCTGAAGTCTCATCTCTGACCTCCTGTAACTGCTGAAGAAGCTGCGACACATTCTGCTGGTCATCAGAGGAGGCCTGTGAAAAAAGGTCACAAATCATCAGACTTATTAGATCAATTCGCAATGTGAGACTTTATCACAGGGACTACATTTGCATTTTTGTTGTTTTAATCAATAATTACAGTGCAGGGAAGTCATATAATGCAGAATCCATTATGCAGTTAGGGCTCACGGTGTATGATTTTCACTCACGGACAAAGAAATTCACAATTTTGTGATTGTTTTGTGCCTCTATTTGAACTTTTGGAATAAAATATCGGTAATATCTAATGACTTTATCACTCTGTATTTAGGAATTATTCCAGATAACTTTAACTGTACAGATAAACACATTTTGGAAGCTGAGCGAGCTGGCTTCAGAAATCCTGCCGGGCATTTTCCATTTATTTATTAATATAACGAAACATTTACATAGATTAGAGCAGATGATATATGGTACTCACCTCCACAGCCAACGATGTCCTCTGGAGTGTCCCTGCCTTCATCTGACTGAGCAGATCTACAAGCACAGTCAGCCTCCTTTCATACTCGAGCACCTCCTCCTCAGAGCTGGAAAGCAGCTGCTTCTGCAGCTCCTGGTCTTTCTGCATCCCGCTTAGTCCGACCTCCAGCTCCCGAAGCTTCTGCGTCAGACGAACCACCTTCCCGGTGGGCACTTGTGTTTGTTGACACAATCTGCTGACATCCATTTGGGGGATGCCAAAATCACCAAATTCATAGCTTTGTGGTTCAACGTGTGGCTCTGGAGGTTTCTGTGGGTCCTGCTCCTGTCTCGTTTCCACTGACTGCTGCTGGAAGGCCTCCAGAGTGGCCTGGCTCACCAACGCTGCAGCCACTTTTTCCCTTAGATGCTCCTCCAGGTTCAACATCTTCTTCTGGAGATCCTCTGCATGACTTTGAGACTGCTCCAGAAGGAAGCGACAGTGGCTTATCTCTGAGTCTTTTTCACTGACCAAGCCTTCGAGCTCCTCAATTCGAACGCCCAGCTCTTCCACTCTGGATGAGGCACTCTCCTCCAGAGCTTGTACTTGAGCCTGTAAGACAACCAGCCCTGCAGTTTTCTCCCTGAGAGCTTCCTCGAGCTCGCCCTCTGAGCTCTCCAGGTTTTCCGTTTCAGCCAAGGCTTCTGCACTCTCTTTCAAGCGAAGATAGGTCTCCAGCAGCTTGCTGTGCTCTTTTTTCAGTGCCTCGAGCTCTTTTGTGGCCAAGTCCATTCTCTGCTTCATTTTATCAAACTCGTCTTTACTCGGCCCGCAAGCATCACCCTCTGACTCTGCCTTGGTGTCCTCCTCTTCCTCTGTAGGCTGCTTTTGCTCGATATTGGCCAGTTCCTGCTGAAGTTTTTCTATGACCTCATTCAGTTGGTCGAGCTCCTCCTCGTTCTTCCTCTTCAGACGCTCTTGTTCACTCCGAAGGCACTCCACCTGAGACTCCAAGTCTTTTATCAGCTCATCCCTCTCATCCATTTCCTAAAGAGTAAAATCCAGATGTTATGACCCCATTAACAAATAAATAGATTTGAGGATCCCATGGCTATGCCGCTATTTCATTAAACATCTGAGCCCCTGGTGTGCTTAGAGCTACTTCAAGTTTTCATTGCCATTTTGATTTTCGGGCCTTGATCAGATTGTAGGCACTTAACAGAGACTCAGAGGTTTAAAAAGCCACCTCACACGAGCAAATGACCACCTCACAACAAATGATGGTGGAGTGGAACTACTTACTGGGACAAAACAAGCAAACACACACAAAAAACATAGCAAAATGGAGCCAACTAAAATAAAAGTAGACAGAGGGGGGAGAAGAGACCAAACACACCGATGCACTTCCACGGAGATATGCGTACTTGAAATAGACTCCGTTTCTATTTCACATACGCATTTTGCATTACCTTGTTGTCAGAGGTTGTTTCCATGTGTTGAAGCTTAGTGATCTGTTCATTAAGAAGTGCTATTTCATTGTCCTTCTCCTCCATCACCTTTAAAAGTCAGAGATTATAATGTGATGGCTATTAGGGGAAAAAAAAGTGTTTTTGGAGGATTGATGAAAATTTACTGACTAAGAAAAGAAGAATAAGTGAGTCCTGCACAGCAAAATAAGAGGTGATGGAAAAGCCTAAAAATGTGCAAAATTATATAAGCAACAGAGAGCAAGTATTTAAAAAGTTTATATAAAAGAAAAGTTTAGTGAGCAGAAATATTGGTTTTATTTAGAGATTTTGAATATTGTTCTATTAAAAGCATAAAAAGGATTTTTGGAACTATTAACAGCTGTGAGCTAAACGTTACATATAAGCTTATCTACTGATGCCACACACGTCACACTCGTCAGTGATAAACCTTTTATGATGTCACCAGTAAGCAGTGCTTCGTCTTAAAAGTTTGCATAAACTCAGATGTAAAAACATTGTTCGATGATGTATGGGGGCTGGGTGCCCGTTTACCTGGAGCATGCTCTCCCTTGTTTCCAGGTACTGCTGCTGGCTGCTTATCTCCTTCCTCTGGATCTCCAGCTGCATGTGAAGCTGCTGCACCTCCTCGCTCTTGTTCTCCAGCTCCTCTCTGAACTGCTCCAGCTGCTCCTCCAGATTGTGGATCTAAGGAGATAAATCATCTTCAGAGGAGAACACCAGGACACAGTGCAAGGTATGGATCTCACTGCTCAGGACTGAAAGACTGGTTCAGCTCATTGTTAGCTACTAAATGTTTATGCACAAGATGCACGTGAATCAATGAAAGTGATTGACAGATACGTAGCGCTAGACTCCACAGTATGACTGAAAATGGCAAATGTTTCTGTCCAGAATAGTTCTTCTGTCTAGTTTTTCCTTTTTGAACGTCACAACCAAATAACCCTGAACATAAATATATTGTGACATAGTAAAAATGAACACAGCACATTTGTGGGACTATCAGGACTAATAAATGAATTAAGTCTATTTTTAATGCAACTGACTCTAGGAAAGTGTTCCCCATCAAATATCTGATTTTATATACTGAAAACTGATAAAACCTTAAAAAAGGCGATTTCTCCACTACCTCCTTCTCTTTCCGCTCCAGAGCTTCTCTCTCCGTCTGTAGCTGAGCTTCCAGTGTGGGCTGTCTTGTCTCTGTGATGGATGCATGCTGCTTCTTTTGTTCAACCTGCGACAGAAAACGACACACATCAAAAAAACTGTTTAGCTCAGCAGTTTTTTTTGCAATGTGTGCAGAAGAAAATGAAGGGAAACCTCTTTAAATGAACTGTTGTAATGACTTATTGCATGCTGTCTGTACTGTTATCGTGTGTAACGCAACCTGCACTGCAATTTGTGAACTGAGCAGCCGCCATCCACGAACACTGGGGGGCAAACTTGACAGCTGCTAGTCGTATCTCAATGTAGGCGGCTGAAGTAGACCCACCCACACATTGTTCTCGCTCTCGGAGCGTCCCAGCCCTCCTCCCATTCCTCTTCTAGCTGTCACCTCATCTGCATGCTCTCTCTTCTCTCACACACACTCGCTCTGCCACGCTCCACAGCTATTGTTCTGACTGCTTTTTCCTCTGCTGCTGCCTCTGTTTTGAACCCTTCTTCTCCCTCTCCCTCCTAACCTTCTCCAGAGACTCAGCGCTGGCCAGCAGGGCCTGCTCCAGCTCACGGATGCGGCTCTCCAGCTTGTCAATCTCTTCGTCGCGCTCTCCCACCTCACGACGCAGCTGCTCCGAGCTGAGAAGCAGCTCACTGCACCAATCCGCCTTCTCCTTCAGCTGGGAGGTCAGCCGGTCCACCTGGTAGTGAGAAAAGAGAGAGAGAGGAGGAGGAGAAGGGGGGGGATCAGTTAGTGAGATTTGCTCTCAGAAGCCACTCGCTACAGCATAGCTGGTGCATGAACAGCTAGCTGGGAGGTCAGCTGATCCACCTGAGAAAGGAGGGGGCCGGGAGCGAGAAGAGGTGCAGGGACAGAGAGAGAGGGTAGATAGAGATTTTACTGAGGGAGGGTGGGGGGAACAAACCAAGAAGATAGCTGGCAGGTAAGAGATCCACCTGTGAGATGGGAGAACATCAGCAGATCAATGAAGAGGGGGAAGAGGCATCAACGGGAGGAACAGTCAGTTAGGATGAACTACGCACTGGGAAACCTACACATCTTCATTAGAAAGAGATAAACCTGAGAAGATTAATGCTCTCCCTTTCTAGCTGAATAAAGACAATAATCAGTCACTTCCATTACAGACTGAGCAACTTTCAAAAGGCATTTTTAAGCCTGTAACGACAAGCGTGTTGTATTTGATGAGTTTTGGAAACCTCTACAGAATCTGTGTGATTTAATCTATCTATATAATTTTAACCCTAACCTCTGTATACATTTCTGTTTAAGATAAACTAAACTGGAGTTTTCTGGCAATCATTTCATAGGTCAGGCCTTGCAGAATTAAGCACTGCATGCCACAAAAACAGATCCTAACCAAATCGAAGCAAAACTCAACAGATCAAGCACATCTTCTCATAGACTTCCCTTCATTAAATATTTATATGACTAGACCCTAGAATAGGCACATCACAAGGGCCAAGAATGAGCCTCACTGTCTCTTGTGGCTCATGAGTAGAAGAGGGAAAAACAAATCTGATTTCTGGGCAAATTTCTTGCTTTATATTCTTGGAACAACTTTGCAAGAGAGCAGCTGATAATTTTTTCCCTAAAATTATTCAACATGTAATTAAAGGTACTTTGTGAAGCTTGAAGATGATATTTAATAGCTCACCAGGTTGAGCAGGCCACCCATTATGGCGTAGGGCTACAGTAGAAGCCCAGGTTTGAGTTTTCTGTGCCTTTTCTCTGCTCTGATTTTAGATTAAATGATTGTCAATAAAGGCTACAACAGCAAAAAATATATTTTTAAAAGAAAACTTTTAAGAGGCAAATTTACTAAAGAGACATAGCCACAGCTATATCTCTGACTGTTTGCACTGAAAGCTACGTACATCTTTTTTATACAGTGTGCATGTGGGATATCAGATTGAGAGACAAGACAGTGGAGCAGTGAAAGGTTTCTGACACATACAGTAGAGGAAGCTCAAACTGGAAGAAAAGGGGGGGGGGGGGGGGGGGGATAAGACAGGCGATGAACTGCTACAGGGTTGGGCGAGGTTACTAAAATGCACTAACTGCTCTCTGGGATAACTTTGTTTTACATGTAGCTAAAAGCAATACCTTAACGGTTACTCCATCCACCTGCAATAGCCACGGGACAGAGGAGGCAGAAGCGTAAAGGGCCACAGGGTGGAGAGTTCAAGGGCAAAAGGAAGGCAGAGGAAGAGAAGCACTTAGTGATAAAAATGCTACAGCTGTCTATGAAGATAATGTAAGCAGGCCATGTTTGGGGTGAGGAGCAACCGAAACCTGAGCTACAGCTCTGATGTAAAGTTTACACACACTCCTCATGGATGAGTGATTGCACATGAGGCATCTTTAAGAGTTAAAAATAAAATAACAATTTTATACAAAAGTTTAAATTTAAAAAGAACAGAGAGAGACCAGCTGTTACATCCATAAGTGTATGTAAACTTTCAAATTCAAACTGTATATGCTGGGTAATGAGAAAGCAGCAGTCATTAATTAGGAAAACTGGTTACTCTGATCATAGCTGGTTATTCAGGTCAAAACATATGAAGTATGAGAAGCTTGCACGAGACACAAAAGAAGAAACCGACAGATCTGTCCCTAAATCCATTCTTCTACATTTTCTAATGGAAAGTTAGCTCAGTGTTATTTCTTTGAGTTTTTAGAAGAAACAAGTTCTTTCATAGGAAACAGGACTGTAAACTGTTACTGGCAAAGTAGTCTGAGGAGTGTGATAACTCAGTCGACTGGTTTGAGGCATTAATTACTGATTCTAATGTCTGCCCCGTCCTGACAACAGTGTTGATCCAAATGACATTTCTCCTTGCCAGCAGTGAGCTGGAGGTCAGATGATGGCTGGATATTAAAAAGTGTGGTGAGTTGCACGAAACAATCTGCTGAATCTATTTTCTGCTGACAAGGAGGCTGTTTAATGCTTTTTACTATTCAATACCTCCCATACTCAAGTAGATTTTATGACAAAAATTGATTAAACAACAAAGACACGGCCAAATGCACAAAGTTATGCAAAATACAACTTTAATCTGGGAAAATAATCTATAAAAGGAAACACCAAAAATTATGCTGTGCCAGACTTTCCATTGTGTGGACATAGTCTGAGTTGGTCTGTGTTCTGAAAATTTAATGACCATTTTTGGCAACTTGGGGGCAGTGGATCTGACTGTAAATCAGCGGTCCCCAACCCCAGGCCTCGGACTGGTACCGGTCTGTGAGTCGTTTGGTACCGGGCCGCGAGAGTTGAGGCTCAGGTGTGAAATGTATAGTTTTCAGGGTTTTTATCGGTTTTCAGCGTTATTTTGTTATCGTTAACTCGGTTTTCCTGGGTCTTTTCAAGTGAGTTATGAATAAATCGTATTTTTTTCGGTACTGGTACTAGTTTTATTTTGTTGTATTTATCCGCAACACCTTAAAGGCTGGTCCGTGAAAATATCGTCGGGTATAAACCGGTCCGTGGCGCAAAAAAGGTTGGGGACCGCTGCTGTAAATGAAACACCGACTTACTGCATATCCTTTAAAGGTTATATAGCACATATGTCAGCAAACAGTTGCTCACTGTTCTCAGGTTTGTTGCCAACTCTGCCTGATGTTTGGTGCTGGGCGAGCGGCGTCACAGCAGAGCGTTTTCCCTGGATATGGGCAACTTTTGAGTCTTAAAGTACGACTGATGGGAGCACTACCATGATACAATAAAGCTAAAAAAATAAAATAACCAGCAGAACCGAGGTGAGGGTTTATGACTGACCTTAACGCAACAGGTAGCTGTAAGGGTCACTGTTACTATAAGAAAGTAGATTAGCATAGACATTTGAATTTAGCCTTTAAGTTGCTGGAGCTAAGCAAATCACTCAGGTTCAGTGTCACACGATGTAAAGCCTCAGTCATGCAACCTAGAAATCGGTCAGTGATGGCCCCTGGCAACCATAGGTTGCTAGGGAAAAATGCAAAACTGGACCTTTTGACGTGTTGTTTTTTACTTCTACTTAGCAGGCGGACGATCAGCTGCACTTTTGAAGTTTCAGTATTTCTCCATGAGCAGTTAGCAAGTGTTGGCAGACACGTCAGCGCCTTCCATGCAGAATACAGACAAGCGCAGAACCCTGCTAGTGACAGCATCCTCTTTCAGACTCATTTTACCCCAGCAACCACTTGCTAACCAGTCTGGGAATAAACTAGTCACTAGTGGTTTCCAGCGGGTTGCCAACTGGTCTGCAGGCCTGTCTGAGAGAGGCCTAACTGACTCTACAGGTTAATGTTAAGCGTTTAAGCCAAAACCTCCAACAGCTTCAGTTTTACATCGTCATGACTGACTGACGGAAATGAAACCTACCGATTACGCATCTTACAAAACACAAAGTACTGCTGTAATTCATTTGTCTTTAGCGTCAGTTTCGAAGCCAGGCAGGTAATTCTATCAGCTCCATTGTTCTGCTCTTGGACTCCGTGCAACAACAGTGTTATGCTAGGAAAAAAACCACAGGTCTCTTTTGCAGCCTGGTCCTCTGGCAGAAAGCGCAGCTTTCTCCTGTTACCTCTTGGTTTCTTTGCTCAGAGCTGGCCTGAAGCTTCTGTGGGTTCTTCAGTTGTTGCTCCAGTTTCTGGATCTCCTGCTGGAAGAAATCCCTCTCATGTTCTCGGTCTACAGCTTGCTCCTAAATGCCAAAATACAGATGAAAGAAAGATCAACAAATAATGAAGACGGAGACCAATACTGATCAACACCACATTACACTGATACTTGTGAGTACAAGTATTTAATGTGTTATTTGCTTCCTCTATCGTTTCCACTTGTTAAAAATGTTTTAAAGATTTTATTGTCTCGTCAGTCCTGCATTACACAAGTGTGAGCTGAAGGAAGGTGCCAGCTGGTGGCCTAGTTTGATGAGTTTAACTCTGAATCACATACTGCTTGTTGTTAATAATCTTCTATCAGGAGTTTATCACATTTAAGTCCAACACGTTCTCGCTGTAGTTGGCAGCCCACAATTGCCACGGATTTTGCTAAATTTGTGTGCAAGGTAAGCACTGAAACACAGCACTGATGTGTCTTTGTTCACTTTCAGAAAGAATGTTTCATATTAATGTCTGAGTTTAGATATATGGCACCAACATCATGATTGTGTAGAAACAACATTGCAAATGACCAGTGACACTGTTGTGATGTCACAGCTTTGCAACGTACGGGGACGAGAGAAAAGATGCTTTTGTTTATATAAAACTCTCTTCTGGAACAAATAGTAAGCATTTCTTTATTAATTTATACAGTATAACAGCAATACTGTTGCTAGTTAAATTTAGGTTACTCGTGTTGGTTTGTTAGTGATAGTTTTTGAAAGTGTTAGCAAACTTCTTGGCTAATGCTAAATGAAGGCTATGTCTGTGAAGGTTCTCAGTCATCCAGGTCATCGTTCTTTCCAAGCTCCTTAGACACTGTCATTGGTCATTTGCAATGTTGATCCTGGACCAGCATTATTTTGACGATGTAGGAACAACAGCAACATGGAAAAACTTAATTCCAGTAAAAGATTTAAATGAGAATAAAATCACCAGAACATTTTTACAGAAAATAAAGAAGAAGAAAAAAACGCTACTGGTTGCCAAAAAACAGAAAATGATTTTTTTTTGCAAACACGTGATTATTAAATACCCAACGTCAGCAGCACAGAATAGAAAGAATTTGCATTCGGTCCACATTTCAATCCCAGCCAAGTGGCCCAATTGTTGTGATGGGAACACAACTCATTATCATCAGAGATGATAAGCGCTCAGCCAAAAATATCATGAGAACATTAAGGCTGGATTTTAAACCATCTAGTGTGGCGTGCAGCTGAAAAGTCATGCATTACTTTCACCAGGAAGCTTTAATCTTTACAGCTGCTTCCTGTGTTTCACCTGGAATTAAAAATGAGTCTCTATTCAGAAACATTTAAATGATTTGACGAACAGGTGTCTAAAATATGGGTTACTTTTGTAAAAATGTAAATTTTGACTATGAATGTGCTGCTAAATGTCAGCTGTCACCTATAGACAAGTGACAATTTATAGGAAAAATCCTGAATTCTTAAACTCCTATGCTGATGGGGAATCTGGGGGCATTTGATCCCCTGATGGGGATTTTATAGAGCTCTTTTGTCTGTTATGCCCCCAAAAGTAGTAAAATAACGCCATGGTAAATTTAAAATATTCAAAATGATTAATTTGTGTGAGTAAAAGTCCAGAAACAACATATATTTAGTTAAATGTTACATAACCAGAACATCTGTGATGTACTGCAGTAGATTATCTGGTTATGATACATCACAGGTTATTGTAATGTGTAGTCTGGTTGTCATTGTTTGGGTGCACTGCACAAACTAATGAGTTAAAATCCACTGAGAAGTCATGGCGCTCACAAACGGTCATAACCAGGACAATTTCATCCTGTTACACTAAAATCTGACCAGGAGGAGTGTTGATTCTTGTGAAAATGGAAAAGGTCCTGTAAAACTGCAAATAATACCTTGACACCACTTGGTTGTAGGCAACGTGTGTAAGTTTTACTAAATTCTGACCCCTACTCTAGAAAGAGAAGTGGTTCACACAGGCTCATAGGTTCACTTTTAAGAAGCTGGAAATTTTTTTGCTTTGTTTTGTTTTAGAAACAATGACATACACGATTAAACGATACACGAGGTTAGAGGTTTTTCTCATCGTCACTTACATCCAGAAACTTCCTGTTCTTCTCCAGCTGTTTCTCCAGGGCCTGGATCTGCTGTCGGAGGTCCCCGCTCTCTGTCGTTCGAGTGCTCTCCAGCTCCATCACCCTGTTGACCTGCTCCTCCAGCTCCACCTCCAGCAGCTTCACCTGTTTCAGGAGGTCAGAGTTCTCCTTCTCTGCCTGCCTCTGCACCTCCACCTTCTCTTTCATCAGCTTCTCCGTCTCCTCCAGCAGGTCTGCGACGAAGGAAGGACGGAAAGTTAGGATCTAATGATCGCTGGTTCAGGTTTGATTTTGGTGATGGAAGGAAGTTGAGATGAAGAGTCTGAAGTCTGAGAGCCTTGGGAGTGAATTAAATGCTGCTTGCTTTGTACCAAAATAATCTACTAACAATCTAATGAACAACCCAGTCTTAATTTTCTACACTGTGGTCACCTTTACAACTGAATTAAAGGCTAGAATCAGACTCTTCCAACATTTCAATCCACTTCCAAACATGTCACCAAACATGATCCCCCATCTTTGCCCTTCTGCTGCCACCAGTGAACAACCCACACCGGTTCACCCAGTACCAAAACCCAGAAGATTAGTGCAAAAGTAACAGGGTGAAAAAGTACAAATGACAGGTCTAACACATGGACAGTCCAGACAATGCAATATCCATGCCCAATAAGCATTTACAGGCAGGGGGAAAGTACTCCATGTAGAGTTATAAAGATGAATGGCGATTAGGAAACAATGCCTACATAAAAATGTCGTCCATTTCATCATGCTAACATGAGTGCCAACATTGACATTTAAAAATGACAAACCAGGACAAAAATCAATCAAAGTGAACAGCCGAAGCACGGGTTAGTGATTGGACTGAGTGAGTTTATGAGCCCATAGCAAGCAAGCTCCAAGCTGTGCTGGTGAGTTGCTGGATTGGAAGGTTAGAGATGTAAAACAGCGTGACTCAGCTAGACAAATAAGAGAACATATAGACACGACTGAGCCATGCTCAAAGTGGACACACCTGCTTCAGGTGCTGCAACCATTGCAGCTTCAACTAGGCCTACAGAAGAATGAGAAAGCACAGGAGTTTAACATGCTCTTGTTTTTGTAATGAACAGGAAAACTCTTGAGATAAAGAATGGAAATAGGTGGAGACAGGATGGCAGTGCTCGTCTGCCTGTGCCACAGTAGTAGGTTAGGGCTGTGGAAAGTGCGCTGTGAAAAGAAAGGTTCCTCAAAGAGCCCCTGTTTAATTTCTAAAATACAGAATACTTACGTTTTTTGTTTTTATGAAAGAATACACTCACGGCACACCTTTTTTTGACAATACAGTGCAAAAAATTAGCTAATACGGTTATCAACATTGACGTTTCTTCAGCAAATACCTGAAAATGTGTGATGTGAAACAGTAGCAAGAGTTTAAGAAATCCTCAGGAGCTTTAATCAAACATTCAACAAATAAACATTTTATTGACTTGTTGATCTTTGATCTCTGTTCCTGTCATTGTTTTCACTATCTAATTACAGCTCATTAAAAATTGATTTAATATAACCAAGTAACCTTTTGACCTCCAGACCAACTGGTGTTTAAAGTTCAGACCATGTTAACTTATTTCCAGCTGCTTTGGGTCATTTTAAAAACACACTTCCTTTATCATCATTAAGGGAACGCCGGGATACGTACGAAGCTCACGGGGCCCGGCGTCCTCCTTCATTGCGTCTTGTTGCCGTGACAGCAGCTCGCGCTCTTCCTGCATCTGAAACTTCTCCTGCTCCAACTCATGAAGTCGAGTACTAGTGACCTACAAGAAAACACAAAAAATGTGGGGCTGTTTTTTACGTTTGATATTCTACATTTGCCTCATTCATCATAACTTTTGGAGTTCAATGGACAACGATTCATTTCAAGGATGTAAATTTACAATTTTATTTTAAAATAACCATTATTGTATTTGTCTAAAAATACTGGGTGATGCAGATGCTGTAATCTGTCTTTGTATCAGTCTTTGTTTTTTAATTAAATTGGAGCACATATTAGTCACTATAGCAGTAACAAGTAATCTTCCTGGGTCAACACAAACACAATCAGAAGCAGCATAAACACAGGGGTGATAAAAAAGTTCTTTCACACATCAGCAATAAAGGGATAAAATAAATAACAGACTTGGCAAACAAGGTACACACATTGAAATCAAAATTGACCATTATTACTAGTGTACAGTGAGTGAAGTATTATTCAAGTCTGCACCACAACTATCATCAGTCTTCACAGACATGCTGAGTAACCCCAAGATGATCTGTTTCAGCTGCACTCATGTTTCCATCAACACAGGGTTGTACTACGAGAGCGGGATTAATGTGTCGAGCTTAAAGTCGGAGTTTTCACTTACACAAAAGGAAATGACACAGTTATATATCTTTTTTAGCTAGTTACATCACGATTATGAGTTTCAGTTTAAAATCAAGTGCCTCATTTTCACTAACATCACCAAGCTCAGCTTCAAAGTTACAGCAGAACAAACTGCAAGTGGCACTGTTACTATGATTTGCTAATAAGTCACTGTTACACTGCAACAATTGCAGCTGCTAAAAACACAAAGAATACCTAACAATCAATAATTAATCTCACTTTAATCTGCTGACAAACTAAAGACATTTTCACATCTCTTTCATTAGACTACAGGACAGCAGCCTTTAATACTTAAATGTGAAAAGTTTAAAGCTTCAGAGCTTGAATTGAAATGTTTATTTCACCGCTCTGTGCACTAAATCCCAAGATTAACGATTTTCTGCAGCATTCATTTCATGTTTTATTTGCAACAGTGTTGCATTTTACAGATTTTTTTTATCATCATTTTAATCAGATAATGTCTGTGACTCGACTAGGTGGCACTCATAGGATCAATTTGTGCAGAAGAATCATGTGACACACAAAACGCCTCTTTTTATGAGAGTATAGACAAAGCATGATGCAGAAATCCCCGCTTAACAGAGAAAGTTGATAACCACCGTCGTGACCGAGTTTTAGGTTTTGTAAAACCAGCTAATTCCAGGAAAGCCTGACTTTGTTGGGAGTGTGGTGGACGCAGCATGAACTACAGTACATGTCACTCATTAATGCATTTCATTTTGTGGCTCCATGGCACTAACAAACACAAACAAGCTAACTTAACACACAAAGAGGATCAGTTTTTACAGTTAGTTTATCATCGCTCTCAAGTTTCAGGGGCTGAAACCTGAACATAAAACATGAATATGCCACTAGTGCAGACCAGTACTATTAAATGACTTGGCCACAATTGAACTGAATTCAAACTTCTGCGTCACGTGTCACTGTGCTTACATCTGAGCCACTAATGTGCCAGAGGCAGAATTACACAATCATGGTGTCAAGTACTTAGTAATTGGATTAATATTTTTCCTCCTTACCTGCAGCTCTTGCTCGAGACTCAGTTGGAGCTCTTCCTTGTGACGCAACTGCTCCTCCAGCGCTGCCCGTTCACCCGTGTATCCATCAATCAGACCTGACAGTGGACAATGTGAGCAAAAACTGTTATAAAGGTTGCAGAAAGAGCTATTTATGCATATTCACAGCTTTTTGCTCTCTGATGAATTGACGGATCTACTCTAAAGGAGTTTCTTTGGGTTTTAATACTGGCACCAATTCAGATGAATGAGCATTAAGAAGAAGGATGCAATAAAATTACAGGTTACCAACAACACACGCACGCACGCACACCGACACACAAAACACATTGTATGTGCATATGTGCACGCTGAGGCACAAAAACACGAGTGAGAATGTCTGACCCATTTTGCTCGACATGAATATGTGACCGAGCTGTAAAACACAATGAAATGCTCTAAATGATCTACAGGTCACTAAGCATTATGCACCAGGAAATCAATTCAACTTCATAGACGCAAAAAAGGAGGCATTCACACACTCAAAACTGATAAGGAAATGTTTATTTTGTCCTGCTAGAGCTTCCGCGAGTCTATTTTCTGACTTGATGACAGCACTGAGAGACAGTAGGCGAGTGTCACCTGTGCTGTCAGGTGATTTTATCTCAAACATATCAAATTGAACTTAAGGTGTGTGTAAAGTTTGCCTAAGGAGGGATCTCTCCATGATCAGCAATCAAACTCACATGATTACTTGCTTTAAAATAACAAAAAACATCATTAACCAGATAAACGTAAGTGTCTTGGGAACCTGCAACCACATTTAAGGTGGCAAAGAATTACTGCACCACATCATCGTGATCTTACAGCTAATCTGACAAAGCATTTTCCCCCTGATTCAAACATAACAAAAGCAGGACCTGTTTGTGTTTTCATTGACATCTAATATGTTCCATCAAGTCAAGCACCTTTTGTCAATGCTGAACCTGTCTCTTGGGTTGATTCAAAACCAGTTTGAAAAGGCCACGCCCTGAGGTTTTAGCTTCATGGTTTATCCACACAATGGGGATCAGATTTTTCTTCTCTTTCACTTAACTGGTATGTGAACAAGAAGATGTCCAAAAAACACACGCTTAGCAAATTTCAAACACTCCCTTACAGAAGAAGCACCTGACACGACCAGAAAGGAACAGCTGCTCTTGTTTACATGATTGACTGAAAATTACCTCCCAGCTGTTTTGATGAATGAGACTTTTATGTGTGTATAAAGTGAGGATTAGTTGATTTTCTTTGAAGTTACTGCTGCTAAAAAAAAAGTTCTAAATGAGTTTTTCCACATCTAAATCAGGGGTCAAAGGACAGAAGGTGTCATGTGATGTACAGTTGCAAATTTATCATCACTGTTGCAGCCCTACCTATAAAAGTATGAAGTTATTTTATGACATCAAATATTTGCATCTCATCTAGGATTACTGAAAACAAACACTGCAACAGGATCTTCAAAAAAAAAAAAAAAAAAAAAAAGTGAGATTAAAAATGCGATAAACTCACCGCTGCTCACAGCGTCCACACAGCTAATCAGAAGGGAATAATTGTTGTACTCTACTGCTACCAAACTGGGCTTTAAACGACAGTGTAGTGGATGTAGTGGGTCCCGTGAGTTTCTGGTGTGAGCATGCATATGGGTGCAACAGCTGACCCTCATAGGGCAGCTGTCTCTGACATGGACAGCCAGGCCCATCGCAGCATTCTAACTACTCTACTGGACTTTAATAGCTTAAATATTTAAATTTGTTCTCTCGTGATTACTCTCACCACCATTCACAGTCCTTCATAATGTTGTTGTCACACATATGCAATCAAATGTTCAAACACAAACCCAAAGACAGGCTCAGAAACAATAATTACCATTTGCTGAGTTCTCACCACAGATGGCCTCTCAAACAGCTGATCCCATCACTCCCCGTGACAGCCTCCAACCCCATGCACACATGCGTTTCCACTTAATGCAGCTCTCCCCATTTTCTCTAATCATTTGTCAGACTCACTTTATCACATCATCGATCAGAGTCTAAGAGGCTACTGTAAAGGAAGTGTCCCTTACAAGGCCCACAAAGAACGAACGCTTCCCTGGCTGACATTAAAATTGATCAGCACTTAAATTAAAATGAAGCTATAGCTCAGTTCCTTCAGTCACTTTGTAAGAATCAACATAAATTAGAAGATTTTTCCTAAATAAAAGTAAAACCTCACCCTCCGCTCGGTGAAGTTCCAGAGCCAGCTGCTCCCGTGCCCGAGCCTCCTCCATCACCCTCTCCTGCAGCTCCTCCTGCTTCTGGAGGAGCTCGTTCATCTCCTTGTTGTGGCGGAAGGACTCCCGCATCAGCTCAGTCTGGGTCATCCGGGCATGTTCGACCTGAGAGGAGAAGTGGAAAGAGATGATCTTTAACAAGAATGAAGGCGTCTTTACAGTAACGAATCATTACTGTGAAAATGCACTATTTCATTAAAGCCCACTAATTTTACATACAACTTTAAATTTTCTACAGCAGTGAATAGAAGATGATGACCAGGACATCTCTCATTGAAATGAAAAAGTTAAATTCTGGTTTGGACAGCTTGATGATTATTTTTATTGTGATATTATAATTGTACCCCACGTATAAAAGCATTTTAAGCCTCTTACTGCTGATGTGTGTGTCATTTTACACAGGTGTCAAATTGTGATAAACCACCTATATGCACATATTGATTAGAACTGACGTGCAGAGGAGGGATAATGGACACACTGGACATATCATGTTGAACATGCAGGAGGAAAATATGAAGATCACAGAGAAGATCCATGCATGGAGTGAAGGAGGACATGCAGAGGGTTGGTGTGACAGAGGAGGATGCTAAGGGTAGGATGAGACGGAGGCAGGTGATCCTCTAAAGCAGGGGTGTGAAACATAAGGCTCGGGGGGCCAGAATCAGCCCAGCAAACTTCAATCCACCCCCAATAAACAACTTTGGAGAAGGTAAAAGAAGGCATAAATTTTGGACTTTTAACTATATTTTCAAAAGTTTTACAGCTTTATGTTTACAGATAAAAGATTTCCCACATGGGCATTAATTAGACACCAAAATAATTAGGCAATAATTCATCTTCTTTTTTTTCTTTTTTTTAATAATGGGAGGATGGGCTACACTGTATCCATTACACACTATTCATTGTACACATGGATACACTTTCTGTCATTTTACATATTTATTTCTTACAATTTAAGATGTTTTTCATTTCATTACAACATCATTTCTTTACAATTATACTTCTTTTTCTTATATTAAGGTATTTTGAGGATTAAATGTGTAGTGAAATTTCTTTACACTGACAGAAAGGGGATCCCAAAAGGTTGATTTTGTTCATCTGGACGTAGCATTTTCAATGGGAGAAACGTTTCGTCACTCATCCAAGAGACTTCTTGAGTCTCAGCTGCCTGCAGGTTTCCCCAACCTTTCTGAGACAGAAAGGGTAGTTTCACCTATGTGGCCCAATTACAAGGGGCTGTAAATTGCTCACAAAGTAAAATTAATTTGACATTCCTGCCCTAATTGGAGCAGCTGAAAGAAGAAGAAGATCCAGATATCGATTTGAAGTGTATCCATCAGTCTATTTAAGAATAAGATTGTCAACTTGTCCAACTTAATTTCACCACAGGGGTCCTGAAAGCTGTCCCAGCTGTTACTGACCTCAGAAACACCTGAAGCCAATTTAGAACAACCACACAACAGTGCTAACCACCATACCACTACACTGCCCATCTTTCAAAGGATTTACAGCAGAAACAAAAACTGGCAAATCAAATTAAGTATGTTCAAATTAAAAAAGTGTTGTGTAAGTATAACAACCATTACAAATGCTTTGACAACAGCGTTCAGCAGTGTCTGTGTGCAATGTTGTTATGATAAACTTCAACAGGTGTGTTGGCATTGCGTAAAGGGCCAGCTAAAGCGAGTAATAAACTGTGGTTGTGTGCAGGATGTGATACAATAATTATATCATCCTTGTGCAAAGACCTGCTGGTCATGTGACAGAAGGCATATTTTTCTTGTGGACAGCTATGAAATCATTAAAACGCAATAAACCAGGAGCACACTACCTCATTCCACACTACATTTTCCATAGATTTCCATATCTCCCTGAGCAAAGGTCTGATTGTAAAATTATGGGAAGTGGTAACATGATCCTACCACAGAGAAGTTATAATCGTTTCCCAAGTGTGCCTACGTGGAACGGTTCAACTCACACCTGAATATGTAGATCTGAACTACTGAGCTGTAAAGAGCAGCACAAACAACCTCCACAAGTATAATTTACACACAGTCCATCTGTGGGTTACCAGGTGTAAACTTACTGTATAAGGGGGAGTGGGCAGGGAGATTTTGGAGACGACTTTAAGAAGGTGGCCGCTAGTCCTGTGATTGACATGTGAAATCTGTGTCTGCACCACCACAGCGTTTTTCTCGTTCAGCGTGCTGCAAAATGGGAACGGTCGAGGAAGGGGTATGCGAGATTCCACCTCGTACACATCCTTGTCCTCCCCTTCGAGCCACGTGCTGCTCTGCATACTCGAGTTCCAGTAAGAGCGATATGAATCCATGGTAGACGACGTACGGATGATGGGAGAACCTCACTTTGAATCTTATCTGAAGTCATCAAAAAGGATTTCCAGGTGCTGTTATCCGTCAGGCTGAGCTAGGCAAACTGAGAATGACAATGAAGTCCAGCGGGGGATGAAGGCGTGAATAGTGTTGTGGATAGCTCCAAGCAACAGTTTCTATGTGTTTGGTACGCTCAGCAGAAGAGTAAACAATCTTTGGAGGTGACATTCACGTCAGCTCAATCACATACTTTCTGGTTGAGGTAGAAAGAAATCCAGGTAAATGCTGAGAGAGAAAATCATCCGGTGAGGGTGAGGATTTTATGATCCTACTAGAAAGTGTCATCCTCGGCAGCAGGTGGAAGTCATTTCTGGGTCCAGCAGGTTAAAGAGCATTCCTGACCGTGACTGCAGGAGGTATGTAAACACAAAGACAAGCATTTCTTTGCTCTATGCCTTCTTTAAAGCTCCCCAGCCTTCTCTCTGCTCTTCTTTTTCTTCGAAGTGAAACCATATCATACCGCTCAGTGAAGCTCACACCCCCACATCTGCTCCCGCCTGCTCTCCTCTCCCTCCACTCGCTTTCTCTCTCTGGAGATTCATTAACAATACTATGCCGCTGTAGCAACCCAAACCTGCCGGGAAGCCTCCCACTGGCCCCCTTTTTAATTGTTTAGTCCGAGCAGCAGTCGGCCAAGGGTGAAATGACAGCGCTCAGATCTGTAGTCACTCACTCTTTCCTTCTTACTTCCTTCTAGGGTTGCTGTCATTCCCGCTCCACGCATGCTCCCGTGCTCTTACCATAATATCCCTCACTACTCTCCTGTCAGGCGAGGTTTAATTACTACCAGCGAGAGATACTCTCACACTGCTAAACTTCCTTTACCCATCTCTACGCTTCTGCCACAGGGGGGAAAAAAAGAAAAAAAGATTCAAATCCAAACCATCCAAAAGCATTTTCAACAGACGAGGGCACTTTTTCCACTTCCTACATTCATTACAGAGAGCAGGATACTGCTGGGGGAAAAAAAGTGGGAGGGAAGCAGGTGTGGCTTCAATCCTTAGAGCCAGAGGGCTAGGTAGACTTGCAAATAGATCTCTCACACACACACACTCCCTATACACAGAAATAACCACAGACAAAACACACTCCCTTCAGAAAGCTGTCAAACCAGATTCCTTTTCCTGTGCACAGCAGAAAAAAAAAAAAAGCAATTAAGGCTTTTTGACACGCTGCCTCTTGGTCAAACCTAAAGTAAAGTCTCCATTTGTAGAGTCAACTTTTGAATTTGCTGCACACGAGCAATTTCCACATCTCGCCCACGTATAATGGGAGTGGGCAATAACCACGCAAACACCTTCCCCAGGCAAATAATTTACAGCAGTTGTTCAACAGACAGTTAACATTCCTGATCGGGCTTGTTACATCAATCCAAGACATGATCACTTAGCACCAGCCAGAGACAAGACAAATGAACACAGGATCAATAGCAGCAGGAAAATCACTGAGACGCCATTAGAGGCTTTGTTGATTACAAGTTTATGGGAGCGATTAATTGCATGTACTTGGAGAAGTACACACAAATTAAAAAGCAGCTTGTAGAAACTTCAGTATTTCTTTACCGGAGAACAAATAAGGATCATTTTCACCTTGTAGCAGTTTCTTAACTACCTTTATAAAATTATTTGGTCTATATGATGCCAGAGAATGGTTAAAAGTAACTATTTAAAATTACTAGAGCACATGTTTCTCTGTTAGAAGAGTTCTGGTATTGCTGCTTAAAATTATTTGGTAACCCAAATTATTACTCTTAACAAAATTTGGAGAATATACCCTTTGAAAAAACAAACAAACACGCCAAAACCCCTAACAACCAGTGATTCCATAAATAACAGTGTGGTGTAAATGGATGCTAAAACAACAGCCTGAAATTTCTTTAAAGCTATTTTTAGATTGCCACGATAAAGCTCACTCGAGCATGAATAACACATGAATTTCAGCCGCTGGGGTGATACACTGTGCATTCAGTTACTGTAACACGCTCACTGGCCTAGTTAGACTGGCCTCGTCTCTGCGCGTTGTCACAGGATATGCTCTACGTGGATGGCCTAAGGGGAGGGGGATGGAGTTGTTCTGGTGGAACTGGACTACGATAGGCTGGGAGGCCGGACAAAAGCTCTGTGTAAATACTCCTCGTATCTACAGGCAACCGCTGGGAATGAGGCTGCTCTTTTGTGTGCACGAGTTTCTAGACAGGACAACTTTGTTGCCAGTCACATTCTGCCACCTCATCCCTATTATGTCTCCATGAACAGGAGTAGAACGAGAGAAGGGGAGCGGGGTGACGGAGTTGAGTGTGTGCATTTAAATACTTTGACAAAGCCTACATGTGTCACTGGAGCTTTCTGTTTATTGGTAACTTTTAGGGACATAAACACAGGGTGATTCATGAGGGATTGTTCTGAAACCTGAACCCACAGAGAACCAGTTTCACTGGACAGAGGACAATAAGCTAGGGCAAGGTGTCAAAATGAGTCAGAGCAAGAAAAATGTCAAATATTAAAGCTTGTGGTCTCTTGCTAAACTTTAATTTATTATCACTTAATGAAGGCTTAATTAGGAGAATGATACCTCTGGTTCCCTGGAAATGGTTTTTATGAGTTGGTTTGCTAATTAATGAAATGTACTGAGTTAATCGGTTAGTTAAAGAGGTACTTTTGGGGGATTTTTGATCTTTGGAGCAAACCACATGAGCCGTTTCCCCTTGTTTCTAGCCTGTATGGTAAGCTAACTTCCTGCCAGCTCTTCCCTCATATTTAGGGAGCAGTACTCGTCTTCTTTTGCAAGTCTCAGGATGCAGAGAGTACCAGTAAATATTAAAAAGATCAAGCATTGTTTGGGCTTTTTTATTATTATTATGCATGCTTAAATAATTTTTTTTATTATAATTGGGTTAAAAATAACTAAATCTGCCCATTAAGATAAGACTCACAGGTGAGCTACCCAATAAAAAAGTTAATAAATGAATGGAAGGGGACAACTCAAATCATTAACAACCAACAATGCTTGGGGTATACCTGGTTAGTGGTATCAGTGATGGCCATCAACATTTTCTCCAGAGCTGTCTGCAGTCGGCTGCTGATTCCCATTAAATATTCCTCGTTCTCGAGCTGAGGCCCTGGCCCGAGCAGCAGACTGTCCATCATCTGCTGGGACACTTCCAGACCCTCAGGAGTCTTCATCTCTCTGGACCACATGCTCACATTGTCTGCACCAGTCTCACCGCCCTGTAAACGTCCTGAAGTATAACCTGGAATTTAACCAGAGCAACAGAAGGCAGAAATGCATCATGTTTGTTTCAACGTGTGCATATTTTAAGTTAAATCTAATAGTCTGTATCTAAAAGTTCAGTTAGGGCCTGAGTGGTGCCTAATTTGAGATTAACCAAAGTACTGCGGGGAAGCAACATGGACTCACAGATGCTAAGTAAGGACGCAGCAGTTTAAAGCTTCATGTTTGGTAAGCATTAAAAATGCTAGTCATATGCCAAAGAGTGCTAAATATATAACCAAAATAAGGGTGAGCGTGCACACATCATCCAGTTCAAACCGGGTCCAGCACACTCGCATAACTGCCCGTAACACAGCTGACAGATTATGTAACTCACATTATGTTATTAAGCTCATAATCACACAGTATCATGACAGCAGAAGAAGAAGGCAGCGCGACATAAAGATGCAGCACAACAGGACAAAGCAGCTTCTGAAGGACACGAGCCGGTTTTATTATGACACTGGTTTCTCTAATTGTAACCACAAAAAAAATGTGTGGAACCCAACTGGCTCTGTTCTTAAATGAAAGACTTCTTATGCAACCTGGGAACAAAACTTGGAAGAGTTCACACTGTGGGGGGTAATGCAAAACAAACTAACAGAAAAGTTAATGAATTGATGTGGCACAAAAACACTTAACGCGCTGTAGTTGCTGTGCAACACGGGCACACTTATGTGTGGTGTTTTGTGACTTTTACAGGCATTTGTTGCTCAACTGTGTTTTAAATATGTTTTCATTAAAAAGGGGAAATGAGATAAAGTGCTGTCACGGTTGCATATATAAACGTCACACAGGTCGGAGATTCACCAGCTCCAACTGTTTTGCATGAAAGTATGTGATAAGACCAACCCCGATCTACCGTGCATACACGACTGGCTGGACTTTATGACCGATATCAGTCATGGGACAACAAGCTTTTGAGAAAACTTGTGCAATAAAAAAAAAAAAGACTTAAGTGTTACGTTGAATGCCTCCCAGATAAGCACAACCATACTTTTTAAAAATACTATTTGGCTTTTTATTCCACTTTGACCTGCAATCAGCAAAAGTCTGTTATAATAGGAATTTGTACAAAAGTGCCAAGAATGTGTTGTAATCCTCAGTGTCCTCTTTAGAGGTAATATTTCCCCCCCAAAAATAAAGTAAGAAGAATAAGGATTATACTCGCTTGTGGTCTCCACAGACGAGTATTATTATAATGTTCTTATTATAATATTTCTCAGTCTGTTTGGAGAGTGCAGGCATACGGGCGGACATGTTTAGTGTCTGTGCAGTGACAACCTGAAATGCATGCATGATAAAGTCTAACATTGGACTTACGCCAGGTTAGCCAAACAATCGTCTAACCTCTGATGTCCTATTGATGACCTGCAGGTCACTGATTACTATGAGCAGCTATGTTTTTTAGGAAGTATCAAAATAACAAATGAATCCAGGATCTAAAGTTAACAAGAGACTGTGTTGTGCTTAGCCTCCATGGAGACATAACCCTCACCTTTAATCATCCATTTAGGTCAATCTAATACTTTTCTAACACCTCAATTATACGACCATCAGCACTGTTATCTGCATCTGATCGCATTAAATGTTCGCTTGCCAACTTTTTCCACAGAAGGCAACATCTCCTTGTTCAGGCACATGGTACTGCATTTCCTATTAATCACAGAAGCAATTAAATTGCAGCTACAGATGCTAAAATAACTGGATGTAGTGTTATTGCTTTATTTTGTGTTTTGAGCGAGACTAATCAAATTTGAAATTCAAGTCTAGAGTTTTAAAGAAATCTCAAGAAATTAATCAGTGTCGTTTTTGATGATGACTTTCGTACTACAAGGTCAGCTACTATCAGCAGTATTTTTAGTCCAAACACATAATCATATTTTGAAGTTTTGCAGTCTGCTCTTTCACTTGTTTGTTTGGCTAATAACTGGATTCAGTATTGAATTACTGCTGAATCTTGATGTTGCTCACCTGTGTTATAAAGTCGGAGTGGCTCTGTATTGGCTGACTGTGTGGTGGAGTGGGGAAGTTGTGCTGCACCGGAAGCATCACGCAGACTCTGCATGTGGAGGCCCATCGTTTCCTCTGCTGCTGCTGTGGTCTTCAAGACTTCAACTAGCACCTGACTGAGCTTCATGTTGGCTTTACGCAACAAGTTTCTAAAAATCATCAGAAGATGAAGAGTTAGTACTAAACTCATAAAAAAAAAAAAACTGAAGAGGAGTTCACATGTGAACAACTGGATAGATAAATATGTGTGCGGCACTCAGTCAACAGGCTATCATAAAAACAAACTGAGCATCTGTCCACACAACAGTGATGTGTTGATACTGAGAAAGCATGAATGCAGAGGTACCTCTCAGCCTCTTTATCAGAAGAATCTTCGTCGTCCTGTGAAGACCGTTTGCGTTCATCAGCCTTCGCTGTTCCCGACCCGCCTGGATCATCATCGTCCTCTGCTTCTCCATCACCGCCATCTTCCTTCTTTAAGGGTTGGACGGGCAGCAGAGAAAACACAGACAGCAGCCCCGTCATTGCAAAGTTTCGGCCGCGTAAACACTCCTGAAAACTCTCGACAGCAGCGGAGAGCGTGCTGAGCGTGCGCGACCATTAGTAAAAGTGAATTCAAATCAGGCCCAGCAAGGCGCACATA